>NC_090403.1:53448594-53748594 GCF_036365525.1 Heterodontus francisci
CTGATTATGACTGGGGGTTACACATTTCCACTGAGCTCATGTGTACTGAAAAATGGATTGAGGCTTCCGGAGGGATTACTCCTCTGCATCATTATCTGGGGAAATTAATCTCGTCTATCTGGGTTTACTACAGTTCCTGGTCCAAAGATGTAGGGGTCATGCAACAGCCAGGCTGCACTGCTTCCAGATGATAAATTAGTTTCTGCGGTTTTGACAGCAATTGAATGCAGTGGATTATGTCTAGAGCACCTTTTACCAAGGATGTAGAGCATCTCCTTATTTGATGTCTTAATCCTTCAAGAACCAGAATTAAGTTTCCTCTGTGCAGAAATGTCATGGTTGTATTTATGTTTGGCTTACTTTAATCAGAGTGAAAAATAAATGTCTCACTGTGAAGTATTAATAACTATGGAGAGATAGGATATAGTAGCTATAATGGAAGTATGGTTTAGGTATGAGCAGAAGTGGGAACTTAATATTACGAGTTATAGTTTCAGGAGAGATATGAAGCTGGGGGGGCGGTGGGGCGGAGAGAGGCAGTAAGGTAGATGTGTTGGGGAGAGACTCTTATCACAACATTAGAGTGTAGAGTTCCAATGATAGATTAAATTAAACTGAAGCTTAAAAGGAAGGTTTGGATATGAGATGAGCCCTTGTATCCTGATCCATTTGTTTTATAAGTGAGGGGAGGAATTACTTTGGAGTTATTTAGAAATGTATGTAAGGTTGCAGTTATTTTTATTCTTGGGATATAATGACACTGGTAAATGAATATTTAATGCCAATCCCTAGTTACCCTTAAGTCAACCACTATTAGTCTGAAACTGGTAGCCCCAGAGTGTGACAAGTACAGCAAACAAGATGTATACATATTATGGGCTGTGAATTTCACTCTTCCCAGCAGGAGCGAACTCTTTGCATACATACTTGCTCAGGACTGCTGTCTCTGGTGGATCAGCTTTTTGTGAACACAGGAATTCTGTTTTTCATACTGTTCAAAAATACTCAGTTTATCTCAGAAATGTTGGTGGGTTCTGAGTACTTTTTAAACCCAGCTCTACTGTATGTGAATCTGAGCCTAAGCCCAAGTCTTATCAAAGAGGCCTCACGTTGTTTGGTTTTAGTGTTCCAAAGCCCTGCAACTTTCAAAATAACACTAAACTGAAGCCAGCTCACAGATGCAAAAATGGAAGGGTAACTGCAGCAATAGTTTCATCCTTGGGAAGGCAATTAAAAAAATATGTACTGTATTTCAAAAGCAAAATGGTGAATTCAATTGTGCTGTCTGTGATTGCAGGAGTGGTGGACCCATCTGTGGTTGAATGAAGGCTTTGCTTCCTGGATTGAGTATCTCTGTGTTGACCACTGCTTCCCTGAATATGACATCTGGACCCAGTTTGTGTCTGCCGACTACACACGAGCACTGGAACTTGATGCTCTTGACAGCAGTCATCCAATTGAGGTAGGGCAATTCCTCCTCCCTGAGCCCTTGCACGTCATGTGAAGATACAGGAATGCTTTGATAGTTTCGTGGCTTGGTGCAGGATACACTATCATTTTAACATGGGTCTTAATATCTCTGTTTAATGAAAAACATTTGTGGAAAGGTGTATTGTCTTACCTGTGTAGCTTAACTCTGTGTGCTCTATGGGAGTAATGGTTCTTTGGTTACATTCTTCAAAAGTTCTTTTCTCATTTTTTGTTGCTCCTCTATTTTATTTCCTGCAAATTTTCTTTTCTCTGCTGAAGGTGCTGGCTTTTACTGTAAATTCCCATGGACATCAACAGCCTTGCAGTATGTTGCCTAACTGGCCGTTCTGTAAATGAATGTAGGTAATCCGTTTGATTGGGAAGGTAGTGTGATTGTGCCCACTCCTGCATATACCTGCATTTTCCAACCAAGATCAAGATTCCAGACCTGGTTCCTAGCCCAGGGACACTGAGCCACTTGTGTTTTGTCAATTGTCCTGGAAAAGTACGCAACAGGTTTTGCACAGCCATCATGATTAATTATTCACTTCTGATATCATTTGGTGCAAAACTCCCCAAGCTGTGGAAAGCACGTCTCCCACAACTGTAGAAGTATACTAATATTGCATTCTGTTATACAGTGTCACAAACATTAACTTAAATGAAATGTAGAATTTTAAGACAATGATTCTTTGACTGGAAATTTAATTTGGGAAATCGCTTATGTTCACCTTTCTGGCCTTTTTGCATATCTGCTATTCCTTGTTTCCAACCCCATTAAATAAGTCATTTTCCAGTGCAAAATTGGTACCTTTACTGAAATAACAGTTGGGATATCAGACTATCAGGAAAGTAAGAAAATTAATGGCAATTTTATCCACATTAATAAACTCCCAAAAAAATCAGCCATTGAAGAATAAGCTGCAATATTCTGCCAGAAAGTATATCCGATCTTTTGAAATACTTGATCACTAATGAGTCAGCATCGTACTACAACCACCATTAAATTCTCACACTTTAGCTCAGCAGGAAAAAAAATGGGTCAGCACACAGGAGATTTAGTGACGACTATTGTCATGGGTGCTCATTGCAATCTTGGAGCTATGTGAAACCCACCACCTTGGCACCCCTTCATTTGTGGTCCTCAAATTGGATGCTTCCTGTGCTTCTGGTGTTGGTTCATAGTCTTCATTTCTGGGATGTTGCTTGAGCCATGGTGGGGGAGAATGGGGGGGTGGTATGGCAGGAGAAGGTGTTAAGTGATTCTAATTTTTTATTTTGTAAATACAGCAGTTGCCATATGGGAATTCTGTCAGTGTCCCTCAAGTAGGTCATTGTTCAGGCTAGTATACTTGTATTTTGGTTTTCTCCATAGAGGAGTAAATAGTGGGAGGGGGAATTCAACTGACACAAAAATACCATTAGCACATCTAATTGCATCTTTAAAAAAAATCTTGCATCTATGTGTACCTCCTATTAAATTGTTTTCATTCTAAATTCCAGTGTCATTTAAGGAAGGAACTGCCCATATGACCTTGATATGCTGTAATGAGATGCTCCCAGGGGAGTTGCTGCAGAAGCGCCACTAGTAGGAAGGTGTTACTAAAGCATGACAAATTTGCGCAGACAGTTCCTATTATAAATGTGGACACAGGAATTTAAAATGGAAATATATAAGTTAGGACAGAATATATATTTCTTGAAAATAGGTCTGAATTATGTCTGCATGCCCTGGACCAATTTGCTCACAGCTTCTAAATCCACTTCACCTGAAGGTTACAATTGGTCTTGATTCCCTATGTGTAATGTCTTTGGAGATTGCCTATTATATTCACATGATCATCACCTATGGTTCAGAACACAATGGAGCTGGTTTGTTAGAGACACTGATGTGCAGCGCGACGCCGTTATCCAAAAAAAAACCACACAGCAACGTCTTGATGAAATGCCACTGACTTTTATGCTGTGTACAGGTCAAGGATGTTTTATTGAATTTCCATTCCTTCCAAGTTGTTAGTACCAGCTGCAATACTACTTTAACAGAATAAACATAAATGCAAATATTTTGTGCTGTCCCTGTAATTCACAGAATCAAGAATCCCTGGAGTTCAGGTTAGATTAAAACTCTGCTAGGCACTTCCTGTCTCATCTTTGGTTATAGTTGAGATTGACATTTTTTTTTAAATTTTCACCACGCAGAGCAAAGTAGCCCTTCTTGGGTCTGTACAATAAGTATTAAAAAGGATTTAATATTGTGTTCAAGCTTCCCCTTGCTATTTTCTATTTTTAAAAAACAAGTAAACATTTTGTAAGGAGAGATAATATGTTGACAAAGATTATCGAATGCACAGAAGAATGCACTTTGGTCCATACTTCCTTAGAAACCTGAGGTTGCCCCATCACAGCATCAAGCTGTTAGTTGAATGATTTGAGAGTTTATCGTATCCAGAAGACTATTTCAGTTAGTACTATTTATGAGAGATGTACATTAGTGTTGGACATGCCTTTTACCGGTTTGTACCTATCCCCTTGTCTTTCAGTCATGTTTTAATTTGAACTGGTGTTCCAAATTCCCCTTTCCTATTTCATACAATATCTTGTATGCCTCCTGAGTCATTCCCTCTCACACTCTTCCTTTTAAAATGGAAGTGTACAAGTTGTTTGAACCTATCTTCTTGTTTCAGTTCTTTGAATCAATCTTGTGGCCCTTCCCTGCTCCCACTTCCTGAGCTCTGTTCTTGTTTGACCTTCTTTGACATGACAGTGTGAAGTGCCACAAATGTAACCGCAATTCGTGTTGCAGCAGGGCAACTTCAACAAGAATGTCTCTAACCAGCAATATTAGAGAATAAAATACTGTAAATGTGAGTTAACTTAGAAACTAAAATCTAACAAATGTAGTTAGTTCCTTTCTGTAGCATTTAGGATTCTTTAAATTACCTCAAATAAAAACATTTGATTCTGACAGGATCAGCCCTTGGGGGTAAGTACTTCTGAGTTTGTATTCTTAGGCGCATATAAATGTGTAGAACGTATACTTGCATAAGCACACACTGTTTAGCCTACTCCAATTATGGTTGAACTTCTTCAGTTTTTAAACAAGAAAACATTAAAATGCAATGTATTTTTTTAAAGGTCACTGTAGGACATCCAGCAGAAGTGGATGAAATATTTGATGCAATTTCTTATAGCAAAGGAGCATCAGTAATTCGAATGCTGCACAATTACATTGGGGACGAGGTAAGGCTCTTAAAGCATAACTTGGCAATATATGTGTTACTGGGACTGTGATTTCATTAGCACCCGTGTTTAGACGGTTTTGAAATGTATAGAATTTGGGCTTCTTTCAAAAGTTCAAAAATGCAACTTGTTTTGATGTTTGTCTTTGAAAGCTGGCAATTCTGCATTGGTTCTACAGCACAAATATCTATCATTATCTATATAGTGTATGCTGTAGCACCCTACCCTGATGGGTTGTGGTGGAGAGGCAGTTATCAATAATTATTTTGACCCACCCTCCAATTTTAGGTGTCAGTAGTCAGTAACACTCTTGCTAGATGGTTGTGGGTTCAAGCCCCACTCCAGAGACTTGAGGACAGAATCTAGGTTGACACTCCTGTGTGGCACTGAGGGAGTGTTACACTGTCAGAGATGTGTCGCCTTTGGAACAAAATGTTAAATGTCTGCCTTAAGGTGGGCAAAAAAAATCCCTTGGCATAATAAATCTACATTTTTTAGATTTTAGTTTCTAAGTTAACTCACATTTACAGTGTTTTATTCTCTAATATTGCTGGTTAGAGAGACACTGAGAGTTGATAATTCTTGTCGAAGTTGCCCTGCTGTAACACGAATCGTGGTTACACTTGTGGCACTTCACACTGTCATGTCAAAGAAGGTCAAACAAAAACAGAGCTCAGGAAGTGGGGGCAGGGAAGGGCCACAAGATTGATTCAAAGAACTGAAACAAGAAGATAGGTTCAAACAACTTGTACTCTTCGATTTTAAAATGCCAGGAAGAGTAGGGAAGTTCTCCCACTGTCCTAGCCAACATGTCTATCTCAACCAGCACCTAAAATAGAACTTCTGGTAATTTAACACACTGCTGTTGATGGGACCTTGCTGTGCACAAATTGACTGCTCTGTTTCCCCACATTATAACAGCACTTTAGAGTGTCCTGAGGTCACGAAAGGCACTATGTAAATGTATTTTTTTTATACCAAAGAACAAATGAAAATATACAAATGCAGAGAATTCTGGAACTACTTCGAGGGGCAGTCGAACTCCTCTCAGAAGGAAAAAAAACAAGTTAATGTTTTGGGTGTATGTCCTTCACTAGGACTGAATTCTGATAAATTCTGATTATACCTGCAACATTAGCCTGCCTTTCCTTTTTACTGACTACCCTGCCATGTATTTCCAACATTATCTGTGTGTGTATTTTTTGTCATTATTTGATTTTAGGTTTAAATTCAAACCTACAGTAAGAGCTGAAAACCCAGCTATCAAGCTGCTGTACATCCAAACAGGTTCTATAATCTAATTTTAAAATGTCTTTTTTGATGTAAGAGGGGAAATGTGAATAAGGGATACTGGGAGGTGATCACAAGGCTGTAATCTAATCAAGGCCCAAATATCATGAGGGAAGTGGAAACCGTTTCCAATTCACTTGAATGCCTCAATCAAACGAGAACCTTGAAATCTTTCCCTGTCTTAGATGCAATCTACTGTGTTTATTTTTCTGAGATTTTAGATTCTCTTTTTTTAAGAAGCAGCGATAATACTGTAGGTGTGTTCAGTTATTACATTATTCTCAAACTGCTGCATTAATTAGAGTGGAATTATTACAAATTTATTTTAAAATAATTTGCAATTGATAGTTTAGAAGCTATTTGTTCCCACCAATTGGACAGTTTTTAAAACACTGTATATTGTCATGTTTCTGTTGGTCTTGAACAGATTTCCAGAATTTTAAAACATTCTTGTTTTACCTGATTTGTGAGGCAATGGTAATTAAAATAAGGAGATCCTTCTAGTGTTGTTTTTACATTCATTGCCAGACTCTTGTCTGATGCTGTGATTTTACACAAACCATGGCAACAAGACTAGAGTCAAATTCTTATTCATAGACCTTTTTGCACATCACAAGAAAATGAAGAGCTGTGAGGATAGTAGTTGGGATATGAGGGGATGTGATGGGCAGATGGGAGGAAGGAGAAGGAAACCTGTGATTATCATCCTCATTTCTGCAGGGTTCCACGAAAAAATGTTTCAAGATCACTAATATTGATATCAGAGTGCCTTAGATTTAGCAAGGTTTGTTAAAACAGATCTGCAGTCTATTGTTGCATTGCAAATTTTGTAATTTAAAAGAAGCACAGATCGTCCCCTTTGTCCTTTATCACATGTTTACATACTGCAGGCATGTGGGCATCAAGCTATATGATTTACTTGAACCTGAAAGTTTCATAATAAGATCTTCATGTCCTACTTCACGTAGGTGGGCCCAGTTGCATCAGGCCTTGTGCAGGAGTTCATAACAACTCTGAGTTTATCTGCAAGTCATGGCAGAGGGCTGAGGAAAAAAATAAACCCTTCAAGGTCAAGTTACAATTCTTTCCACTTTCCTTAGCTGTTGTTTTGCAAAATTTTAAAAGAAAAAACATTTCGAACCATAACATTTAAGAGCTTTCACACTTAAAGAATATTATTTTTATCTATTTAAAAAATATATACTTGCCATAAAATGGTGAGCTTCCTAATTTGGTTAGCAGCTTACCAAGCTGCATGTTGAAACACATTTGGGTTCTACCTTGCCTCCTTGTTTTTCCCATTAGCCTAGAAATTACTGACTGAGATGTTAGTGTAAAAACATGTAACATGTTTGACATTTCTCTGCTATTTTAACAGAGGAATTAACTCATTTAAAATATGATTTACGCCTCTTTTAGAGTAGATAAGAAAAATGTCACACAAATGCATCAAAATCTTGTACACTAAAATTGCAAACAATATTTCCAGGCTAATCTAAGCACAGTGGGAAGTGGCTTAGTTAGCCACTGAGGTTGAGTGCAGAAGCATCTTGTTTCAGCACTCAGCCTTGTATACGGTAAGATGATTTTGCGAAATTTAGGGGTAAGTTTCCCCCACACCACTTCAGAAATCAAGAAGGACAAGGTCAGTGTGGAACCTTATCGTGAATTATTCCTTGAAAACAAGATTGCGGACACTGTATTTTGCCATGTCACAGTTCTGATGCTAAAATGTACTACTGGCCAGACTTCCTTTTCTCTTCCACCATCAAACAAAAAAACCCTCCAAATTTAACAACCTTTACCCCAGCAACAGTAAGATCTTGTATATAGATTTCTATTTGTTTTTTGCAATGCTGTCATTTTATTACAAGAATATACAGTCAGAAAATGATAGGTTACAGCAAGTGACAGGTATGACTCAGGTTAATTTTTAATTCTTTGTTAGTAAGCATCTAGATGATAAACATGCAATGAAATGTTTTATGGAAGAGGGAAGCAAGACTGAAATTCGGCCATTAACATTGTTTTATATTTTGTGCCTGTTCCATTTGTGTTAGAATAAACTGATTTTAAAAGGAGCATTTTAACTTGTCACTAAATTTTTTTCAGTTTTATTTTAGTTTGTGCTAGGATGCTATCTTGTACCTGCTACCTTGATTGATTTGCTAATTTTATTTAAAAACGTTGTTCTTTACAGGATTTCAGAAAAGGAATGAACTTGTACTTGACAAAATTTCAAAATAAAAATGCAGCAACAGGTAAGCACTGTTCAACTTGAATCTCAATAGATTAACTCTTTGTGGACTAGCTATTCTGGCACAAAAACAAGAAATGCTGGATTCACTCAGCAGGTCTGGCAGCATTTGTGGAAAGAGAAGCAGAGTTAACGTTTCGGGTCAGTGACCCTTCTTCGGAACTGGCACTTTTGGAAGGAGAGCTGGGAATTGTCCTGGTTTCCTGATCAACATTCTTCCCTAATCAGTTCCACCAAAAGCAGATTATCTGGTCATTCCTCTATTTGCTGGCTGTGTGCAAATTAACAACAATTTAGGGGCGGCGCAGTGGTTAGCACCGCAGCCTCACAGCTCCAGTGATCCGGGTTCAATTCTGGGTACTGCCTGTGTGGAGTTTGCAAGTTCTCCCTGTGTCTGCGTGGGTTTCCTCCGGGTGCTCCGGTTTCCTCCCACAAGCCAAAGGACTTGCAGGTTGGTAGGTAAATTGGCTATTATAAATTGCCCCTAGTATAGGTAGGTGGTAGGGGAATATAGGAACAGGTGGGGATGTGGTAGGAATATGGGATTAGTGCAGGATTAGTATAAATGGGTGGTTGATGCTCGGCACAGACTCGGTGGGCCGAAGGGCCTGTTTCAGTGCTGTATCTCTAACTAACTAACTAATTACTGTACTGCAAACAATCATTGATCTTGCATGAACTGCTTTAGATTATCTGAGAGATGGGATAGGATGCTGTATAAATTGTCCTTTCTGGCATCAAATACTAACTGTCTAAATGTAGTAGTTTAGTGCTGGTCCTTACTTGACACCCAGCAGCCTGCTGGAGTATCTAGCATAATCTGGCCAGTGGAGTGCTTTCTTAATTGTGTATGATACCAGATTAGTACTGGCCCGCAGTGAATTAAGTGGAGCTGTTCCGGAATGCAGGTGGCCTCCTTGTAACTGACCTCATACTGCTTCATGAGTGGCAGAAAGCTAAAATGGCTGATCATCTTGCAGTTTCAAACCAAATTAAATTTTACGGTGAACAGTTTCAGAATACTATAAAATGTTTGGAAATTATGATATAATTTGTCTATGAAACACAAATGAAGAAGCTTCTGTCAGTCCAGTTAGTATGATTCCTCCGCAGTAACACAACACAGAGTAGAGGTTAGAATGGGACAGAAAACAACTCATGATTAGAGTAAATTGAAAGCTTTTAAGAAAGGCATAACATTTGGATGATGAGCTACAAGAGGTATCTCTGTTCCTGCATTCCCTTTAAAATAGCACCATTTAGTTCATATTGCCTCACCTCATTCTTCCTACCAAAATGTATTACTTCACACTTCTCTGCATTAAATTTCATCTGCCATGCGTCTGCCCCTTTCACCAGTCTGTGTCCTCCTGAATTCAATTACTATCCTTATTGTTTACTACATTTCTGAGTTTTATGTCATCGGCAGACTTTGGAATTGTGTCCTGTACATTCAGGTCATTAGTATAATTCAAAGGCAGTGATTTCTTTAATTGTCCAAAAATGGCTCTTACATGTTGCAATAACTTCTTATTGTCATTATTAGTAAACGTTTAATTTGTCCTGTCATGTGTTTTCACAGTTAGGAAATAATAGATGCCTGAGAGTGATTTTAAGGCTCTAATTTAATTGAGGGGGTTTAAATTGCCTGCTGAACTACAAGATTAGAATCACATCACTGTACCTGTTGCCTCTTCTAGTAAAAGAAAAGGGTTATTCTGTTTGTGCAAATTTTAACCTGTAACATGAACAAAATACAGATTCGGAGGGAGGAAGAGGGTGCAACAGTAAGTTAACACATAGTCCTTTCACTTCTGTGATTGATTAGGTCTAGACAAGATGAAAATTTCCCCTCTGATGTGAATGAGTTTGGGCAGTCTCGACCCGTTCCTTGTGAGAGCTTCCAGAGTGCAAACGACTAAAAATTTGGGCCTAATTTCCAGTCCCACTCTGGTCATTAGAAAGACTGGAACTGTCAAACTGAAGCAGCAGGGGTGCTCTTTGAGGTTTAACTGCGGCACAATTGCAACAAGCTTTAGTCTTCACTCGTGTCACTATGCTAAACATCAGAGATCTTAAACACTGTGTGCTCACAATATTAAGTGTTCCGTCCCTTACCAAAACATCTATCATTTTGACAAATAAAATAACTTTAAAAATGGATATGCAGTAAGGGAACACGTGAGATGCACACTTTGTCTTCCAGTGTTGAGTAAGCTACATAATCTCTCTATCGCCTAGCGTGTTTACAATGTAAAATTTCCATAAGTTGTCTTTTGTCAGTCATGAAATAACAGAGCCACTAATCTTCTCCTTCTCCATTGTGCCTCTCAATAATGCCTGGCTATCCCACATGAACCCAACTACACGTGTTGGGTTCGGGTCGGGTCTATATTCCGAGTCCAGCATTCAGGCTCGGGTTGGGTCGGGCTGGACAGTGCTGCTTCCGGGAAGTCACAGGATCAGGCTTACCCATGATTCCCCACAACTCTATCTGCAGGAATAGCCTGCTGCCGGAACGGATGAAGGATATTCATGTCGTGTGGGAAAAAAAATTTGTGGTCGGGTTTTAATTTTATACCGGAACCAGGCTTTACCTCCCAAACCCTGCTGTATTTCTCTTAATAGCTGTATGTGGTTGTAAATTTGAGTTTTGAATCTTGGAGGTGGTGATACTTCATGCTTTAGTCTAAGGATTTTCATATTTTTCCTCAGAGGATCTCTGGAGCTGTTTGGAACGAGCTAGCGGAAAACCTGTTAATGCTGTGATGAGCTCCTGGACAAAACAGATGGGATTTCCCCTCATTTATGTTCAAGAAAAGCAGGTGTGTTGCTCACCCAGTCGTTATCTCTGAATGTGTCCATATTTACAAGACAGAGTGGAAATGGGTTTATAGAATCATAAAAATTTACAGCACAGATAAAAGCCATTTGGCCCATCATGCCTGTGCTGACTCTTTAAAAAGTGCTTCATTCAGAAATGTTTTACACCATTTCTTCAGGCAAACTCCTATGTTTTGAAAAATAATTAATTGAGCTCCTTCAATGGCTTATTGTGTCTTAAGTCTCTCTTCTCTTGTGGGACAGTATAGTTGGCTTCAGTGAATTTCCACTGGAGAGGAATACACCAGCTAGAGTTTCTACTCCTGTTTACTCCTCGAAACCCTGCTAGAAGTATGTGTGTGTAGGTGCTGGGTGAAGACATGTTTTTATTTGACTCTGGCACCCCTGTGGTTGATTAGCCCATTGCTGCTCATGGTCCAGGAACATGCAGAGCGAAAATTACAAAAAGGGAAAGTAATTAAAAATCTTTACTTCAGTGGCAAGCAGGCGACTGCTGGTGAAGCAGGAGTATTAATAGTATCAGGCAGGGTGTCTTAACACAAAATATGGTTAGACAGTGCCATACAGTTCGATTGTTTATCAACTGATAGGGAACATGATTTTGTGCTCTGCTACATTAGCAGTAATTTAATGCCATTCTGTACAGGGAAATGGCCTCTCAAAGGGAAACTTTGTTTGGGCTTCTTGCTCTCCGTCCCTCCTTCCTATAAAGTACCAATTTCCTTTATGGTGTTTGAAAACTCTATGGCACTATACACCATGTTCAAACTATTTTGTAGCTCTTCTATTTCTGGATTTCACTAAAATGTGTTTCTTTTTTTTGCAACTTGTGACCTTTTAGAAATGGGAACCTTTTGACAACAAACCGTTCAGCCTTATATATTCATTTCATGTATTAGACATAGAGTACTCTGGTATCTAAAAATATAATCTATTTTTCAGCAAGGGGACAGCCGTGTGCTGAAGATTTCTCAGAAGAAATTCTGTGCCAGTGGACCTTTTACTGGTAAGGGCAAATTAAATAACAGAAGCTGTGTTATGTTTACTTGTAAATTAGCCCTGTGAATACTGAATAACCTCTCTAAACTTTCAGAATTGGAACTTTTCCCTTTTCATATAACTTTTATAAAGATACTGCTTTTAGATTTCTAATAAATATTGCAAAGCAGATTTGATTATGGTACTGTGATCCTCCAAGGTTGCAATTGCAAAGTCCTTTTATGTCTAAAACTGACACATTGCCAGAAAACAATTTAACTTTTTCAATAGTTTTACATTCAAAATCTTAATTTTAGAGCTTGGGGAGCTAAATATTTTTGCATGTCACGCCAGCATCAAGAAATCTTGACACAGGCATAGCATTTAATATCAACTTCCAATCTCTGTGCCCAAACAGGTGCCATGATCCTGCTACCCTGCCCCAACAAGGACTTTAATGCCTATCTTCTAACCCCAGCTGAAAGCAACTGATTTAGCGTCACTAACTGCATTTGCACGAGTTTGTATTTCACACACTAGCTTTGTGATGTTGAAGTGAGATTTTGAGTTTAGCACAATTTCGTATTGAATTCTGGTTAGTTTTGTACCAAATCCTAACGCACGACTCAAAGGTTGAAAGAGCAACATTCTCAGTCAGTGTGCAAACCTGACTACTTTTTCTTTAAAGTAATCATTTCCAAAACTTCTACAAAAAATGCAAGACTTTATAATGCACAGTTTTCTTGGCCTAAAGTTTTTTTTTAAATGGAAGTTATAATTTACCTTAGTGTTAAAGCACTGGCATAGGTTCAAACTGAGGTTTGGAACCAAGCTTGGGAAAGTGTTCTTTTCATAGGAGAGGGGGAGGATGTCATAGGCTGTGTTGGAGGGCATCGGTAAATGGGAGAGGTCATCAGTAATTGGGCGAGGACACCAGCAAGTGGGTGAATTGGATGAGAGCACCAGTAAATGGGGAAATCAGGGAGGGCAACAGTAAATGGGGGAATTGAAAGAGGACCTGAGTACCGGGAATTGGGAGAGATGACCAATAAAATGGGCTGTTTTCTGTAGGAAAAAGAAGACGGGTGACAGAGGGTAGTAAAATTATGAAGGATTTTGATGTGTTAGATGTAGCAAAGATGTTTCCACTTGCGGGGGTCTAATACTGATAAGTGCAGTAAGAGATTCTGGAGGAACGTCTTTACCCAGAGAATGGTGAGACGGTGAAACTCTGCCACATAGAGTGGTTGAGGCAGGTGGCCAAAGGCTTGGTCAAAGAGGTAGGTTTTAAGGGGCGTTGGAGAGGAGAGAGAGAGAGACAGGGAG
Organism: Heterodontus francisci; assembly: GCF_036365525.1. Lineage (NCBI taxonomy): Eukaryota > Metazoa > Chordata > Chondrichthyes > Heterodontiformes > Heterodontidae > Heterodontus > Heterodontus francisci. Next base: position 53,462,000 of record NC_090403.1, read on the forward strand.
GTTTAGGGAGGGAATTCCAAAATTTAGTGCCCAGACAGATGAAGGCACAGCTGCCAAGATTGAATAAAGGAACTGGGGATGCACGAGGCCAGAGTTGGAGGAATAGAGTTCCCAAAGGGTTGTAGGCCTGGAGGGGATTATTGATATAGTGAGGGGAGAGACCATGGAGAAATTTGAACATAAGGATGAGAATTTTTAAATTGGGGTGCTGGTGGATGAGAAGCCAATGTAGGTTAATGGACACGAGTGATTGGGATTTGGTGCAAGTTAGGATATGGACACCAAATTTTTGGATGAGTTCAAGTTTATGGAGGGTGAGGAAGATGGTCAGGAGAGCATTGGATTCGTTGAGTCTCGAGGCAACAGAATCGTGGATGAGTGTTTCAGATGCAGATAGGCTGAGGCAGGAGTGGAGATGGACGATATTGCAGAGGTGGCAGTTGGTGTTCTTAATGGTCAAGCAGATGTGGGATTGGAAACTCCGCTCTGAGTCAAGTAGATCACCAAGGTTGTGCAGTCTGGTTCAGATCAAACAGTGGCCAGTGAGGAAGTTGGATTTGGTATCTTGGGAAAGAGTTTGTGGTGAGGGTTGAAGACAATGGCTTCAGGCTTCCCAGTGGATGGAGAGCTGGGTGTCGTCAGCATTCACATGGAGCCTCATGTCTTTCGATGATGTTGCTGAAGCTCAGCATTTAAATGAAAAATAGGAGGAGCCCAAGAATAGCTTTTTTGGGGGAATTCCAGAGATAGTCTGGGGTGGGAAGAGAAGCCATTGTCGGAGATTCCCTGGCTATGAATGGATGAGTAAGAGTGGAACCAGGCAAGGTTAGTCCCACTCAGCTGGACAGCACAGGAGAAGCCTTAGAGGATGGTAGTGTGGTCACCAATGCCCCATTTCTGGTCTGTGCTGAGTTACATGATCTCTGCTGAAGCACTAGTCGGGATACTACACTCAACCATGTCGTCCTTGAGTAAGGAAGGGGAACAATGAACAGACATTTCAATCTATGTTCACTGCCCAGTGTAAGTTGTGGGTGTGCACAATAATTGCCTCTGTTTTGATCCCTTCTGTGGTCAAATAGTGTGCTGGTTCTCACTATCTGAGCTTGCAGATAATGGATGGCCAGTGGGGTGAGGTATGAGACAGCAACTAGCACCTGTGGAATTATCTTGTAATGTGATTCAGTCTCCAGGAGAATGATAGAAAATTGGGAGGGGGTGAAATGGATGTAACTAGTTGTTCTGTGTTCTTATCTGTAGGATTTTCTTTTTTAAAATTGCTGAGAGTGTTAGAAAATAAATATTTCACCAAGTTTCACCCATGTAGATGGGTTATTTTGGCTGGTAGCTGGTCTGATACAAAAAGATGCATCACATTTTGGCAATTAGTGGCCTTTGACGTGTCACTTCAGAAAAAATTTTCAATTTATGCTAAACCATCTTGCTGTACATGACCGACCGACATTGTTTAATCTGCACTCAGACAAACGAGAAGAGTAAAAGTATTTTTTTTAATTAACTCCTGTTTTTAACTTTATTCCTTGACTGAGACAGGCAGTTGGCCTACTTACTGGTACACTGTCAATCATTATTGAACCAGGAATTGTGAAAATTATGGTACTGGCATCAGGCAGCACAGACCAGGATTGATGGAGGCCAAGCCTAGTCCGTATGCGCCAGTGCTTCTTAAAAACATTTGGTTGAATCTTTATCTAACTATTGTGATGGAACACCCCCAAGTTTGTGAATCCCATGAAGGCTAAATGCACAATTTTAATTCTTAATTCAGAATCGTAATTTATATGTCAAGTGTAGGTGACCTGAACATTTGAGCGAGTTTTGCTTTATGAATCAGTCTTTGATTGTAGTTAGAAGTCCCTCTCTCAGCAAGCTGGTTAAGTATTGTAGTGGATTGAATCGGTTTTTAAACAGCACCCTTTCGTGCTCTGCTCTTGTACTTCAGAACTTAGCTGACTTGTCAGAAAATGCTGGAAATCCACAGTAGGTCAGTCAGACAGGCAAATGTTTCTATTTGGTTCTCTTCATCAGCTGGTCCCACCCAAAATCTTTTAGGTGAGTAACCTGCTGTAGCTTTCCAGCAGTTTCCTGTTTTAGTTCTGATTTCTAACATGCAGAAGCTTTATTTTTATCTGTATTAACTCATCACCCACATCCCAGCATATAAAAGTTCCAAGTAATTGTTATTGCCTGAAACCATGACCATTCAAAATCATTTTTCTCTCAGATCTTTAATTTTCTTGTACCAATAAAATATTAGTATTGCTGAAAAAAAGAGACATGCTGTCCGAAGCTTTTCATCTTGCACTCATCAGGACAGATGCAAGAATGCCAAATTTTAAAGGGAGCAACAATTTATACTGCATGAGAGAAGGGTGCTGCTTGGTTGGCAAGTCAACGCTGGTTGAAGCGTTGCCATGGGGAATGCACCAGGGAGCTATTGTCCCCCACTCTTTGTTTAATTCAAAAAAGACACCATGCCTGCACATGTTCCTTTTGCCTACATATATTCATCTGCAGGGTCCTGTCCTCTGCAGGCAAAAGGAACATGTCTAGGCGTTGTGCCTTTTTTGAATTAAGCAAAGCATGGGGGTCAATAGTTCCCTGGTGCATTCTCCATGGCAACGCCTCAACCAACCAGCACCCTTCTCTCATGCAGTATAAGTTGTTGCTCCCTTTGAAATTTGGTGGTGTTGCGTTTGTCCTGATGAGTGCACGATAAAAAGCTTCAACAGCATGTCTTTTTTTCAGCAGTACTCAAGTTCTGCACTACCAAACGACTATTAATAAAGTATTACCTGAAGAAACATTACAAAACTATATAGTGGCTTTGGCACAACCAATGGAACAGACCATTATCCTCCCGCCTTGGTTTGGAGCTGGATGCGAGTGTTAGATTTGGAGGAGAAATTAAGAGATTCTTTCTAGGGAACTAACTTGAAAGACAGAGTTATTGAATAAGACTTCTAAAGTGACTCTTGTCCTTTTTTTAAAAAAAAAATAAACTAATGAACCAGTTCAAATGGACCCAATGAATACTCTGTTTATGTGGGAAAATGGTATAATTGAATTTGCTCTTTGGGGCGAGGTATAGTGGGCTCAAGGAAGGGAATAAAAATGGATAATTCAAATTTGATTTTCAATATTTGTGATTTTTGAAATCTATTTGGTCTTTTTGAAAAGGTTTAAAGGATTGATAGCATATTTATCATTCAATGATACTCATTGTCCCAAACTGGAGAGTGGAGCCCAGCAAGGTCAACTCTTAAAATCTGTTTAAAATCTACATTTCAATTTTTTTTTAAACTCCAATTTTCTTCCCTTTCTCTCTTACTCTTCTGACTCATGCTGGGGTAGAGCTCCATGGAGTATCGGCTGGTGTCAAGTACCTCACAGAGGTGCTCCTTCTTTGCATTTGGCTCCAAGTGAGGGGCAAGCGTCTCCTAACCCAGATCTATATATGCCTGCCTTCCATTGGATGGTGAGCAGGATTGTGAAAATTCTGATCAGTTTTCCGCCTTCCCTGTTCCTCTGAGACCAAATTGTAGCACAGCTAACAGCATCCTTGCTACATCAGCTAATTCAACGCAGGCCAATGATCAAATTTGGATCTTCCTGGTGTGTGGGACTCCATTCCACACCAGTCAGTGCATTTACCCTTGAAGCTGTCTGGGAGCTTTGTTTCATTTCTTTTAAGTGCTATATATTCTGTTCCCATCGAGGTCATTTCTGCCCTTTGAGGGGAAATTGAGTCAGTCTTCTCAGGGCTCTACTACTTAAATCCATTCATGTATAAGCACACCTCTCCTGTGTTTCCCAGGTAGTGACTGTCCTCACTGGATGGTCCCTATTAGTATCTGCACCAGCGAAGATGTAAGCTGTGATAATATGAAGGTGTTACTGGACCAGCCAGAGATGACTATCACTGTGAAGAATGTGAAACCGGACCAATGGATAAAGGTAGGTCACCAGAGAGCTTCAGAAGTAGTTTAGAGTATGTATTCTTTTCTATCTTTCAGTTGAATAGACTTTTTTCTACCCACTTTAGGTCTTTGCAAAAAAGCAGGCAGGCAACCAATCTGCCCCTTGGCATGTGCTAACATTGCTGTTTAACGAACTTGTAGGTGCACAAGACAAGCCCAAGTGACTAACTTAATGCTTTGCCTCCACCCTTTTGTGCCTAACTTCCACTCTTGTGCCTTTATTTGAAGACATTCTGATAAGATCATGAATTCTGTGTGCAGCAATGATTCTTTGGTGCAATGCATTGAAGTCCCACAGTGTTGCCCAATGAGTTTGTATCTCTGATTGTCAACAAACTATCAGCTTGATCTCATTCTTTTGGTGGTTTGGGAAACATGCTGACTGGAGACCTGGCACTACAGAGGAGAAGGTCATTGCAAGCTAGATTTGCACATCTCCAAGTGTTAGTCTCAGAGTAGTTTGGTAGAAAAAGCGTGGTCCAGTGTAAACCAGGAAAGGGCATGGAGAGGAACTGCATTCGAAGGAGGGGAACTTTCAGCACTTTGTTTTTTCCTTCTGTAATTGATAGTTTCACAAAAAAAAAAGTACAAGACATACCAACTAGGATTTGAACTTCGGCCTCTTAAGTTGGGGGCCTCATCTCCATTCCTTTTATTTTTAAATTTTTTTCCTGATCGTAATCACAGTGCAGGATTGGAGTATGTCTGAAGAGTATGTTGGCCATATATATATACAGTTCTCCTCGTAAGTTGTGCATCAGTGCCCTGCACTGTAGAACAGTTGAGAAATAAGTAAAACATGAGAAACTAGAAATCTGAAATGAAAACAAAAAATGCTGGAAATAGACAGTCAGGCATCTGTAAAGAGAATAGACTGGGTGAACTTTTCAAATGTGTACTCTTCATCGGACAAGTGTCATGAAGGGGTACATTCCTGGAATGTCCTATGTTATGCAGTACTTCTCTCTACAGATGATCCACTGAGTATGTCCAGCATTTTCTGTTAATTACAGTTGGAAAAGACAGTGCCGAGCCTCCTGCACCACAAGTTTCTAGTATTGATCGAGCCATTTAAGGAGCTGAGGTGAGGAAACTGCATGCTCCTTACAAGGAACGGATGGAAAAGCTGGCTTATCCTCCACCATTCTGTAGCGGAGTCTCTTAAAGTTGCACCAGCGTATAAACAGCTGATTGCAGAGTCCAGTTATTTGGGTGTCAACTGTGAACTTTCTTGGCTAAGAAATTGTATGTAATCTTCAAAAATCTGAAGGGAAGCAAATGAAACAAGAAGGGGAAAGAAATTACACTGCCAGTGGAGTTTCATGACAGTGCTTAAAATAGACATTCAGTACAGGATTTGACTTGTGGACTCACAAGTGTTGCTTATTTTAGACCGTATAAATTCATTAATGACCTTCACAATTGCTAAACACTTGCTATACTTGTGTTGTTCATGCAGTTTTGTAGTTTGCTTCCTTTGCTGCATCTTAAAGTCATCCTGCAAAATTATGAAGCCTAAAAGCATAATTTTCCATTCATTTACATCAAATAATTTTTGGGTTGTAATACTGCTAATCTAGCATGTAAATATGTGCCCCTCCCACTATTTGTGTGCTTCTGTTTTTGTGCTTGAGAGATTGTGTCCATCTATCTCTTTCTGTTCTGATGAAGGGTCACTGACCTGAAACATTAACTCTGCTTCTCTCTGCACAGATGCTGTCAGACCTGCTGAGTATTTCCAGCATTTCTTGTTTTTATTTCAGAATTCCAGCATCTGCAGTATTTTGCTTTCATCTCTTTCTGTGTGCTTGTCGCTTTCTGTGTTTCACTGTGCCTGTCCCTCTCATTGTGCCCTATCCTCGCGTGCTCTGTCTCCCTCTGTGTTTCTGTTTGTATGGTTCTTTCTGTGTGTGTGTCTGGATCTTTTTGTCTCTGCCACTCTGACCCTGTGCTTTTCTCTCTGATGTGTTTCTCTCACTCTGCCCCATCCTCTCATGTTTTATCCATGTGTCTTCCCCTCTGTATTTGTGTTTGTGTGTCTCTTTCTCTGTGTGGCCTTGTTTCCATCTTTCCTCCCTCTGTCTCTTTCTTTCTCCCTCTCTTTCTCCATATGTGCCTCTCTTGTCTATCACTGTCACTTGTCTGTTTTTCTTCTTAAAGAAACCAAGTAAATAAACAGATGGTGCTCTGTTCCCTTAACATGATCAATTAGCTCTACAGCTGCTGCCAAGTGGATTTTTTAAAAATGCTGCATAACTTAAACGCACTTTATATCCGAAAAGACATAGTCAATTTTTTTATATCCATGTATTTAAGGCTACTTTGCTCTGCCTGTTTGATGACAGCCAAAATGTGCAATTTACTTGGATGAAATTTGGTGAAATGTCAAACTAATAGACTTGGTAATATTCACGTAAAAGGGAAGGATCGCAGTAATGTTATTAGTTGGGTTCTTGCCTCATTAGTATAATTAAGTTTTTATTTTAGCAAGAAGGGTAGCCTTTTAAGGCATTTATTTTAGAATCAGGCAGTGACCATCACAACATTTAATTATTTGGCTATTGGTAATACAGAGACATCAGTCTTAAAACCCACCTGTAGCAAGAGACCATGAGTTCACATCAATTCTAGTCAAATTTAGATTTGAATATATTGTCAGTTCACCTGTCTTGAAACACCATGTAAACTCAGTTCCAGTTGTGGTTGTTAAAAATCTGGTGACAGTCTAAAATCCCATTTTTTTTATGGTGCATTTGTATCTATAAACAAGGGGAATAGGGAGCAATTAGTTACATGAATAATTCTGAGCTTCTCTGGATCCGCGAACATTTCATAGTGACAGTTATAACTAAGTAGTGCAAATCCTGTAGCAAAGTCTTCTGTTGGCTATCCAGTACTCCTTTCACAAGTGTTCAGATTCAGCTGATTAATCTGACATCGGAAGTCTACTCCTTCTAGCTCATGAAAAAAATGCCTACTTATATACTGTCTGCCTTTGCCTTGCGAGAACCATCTCATAATCTACCACAATAACTTACCCCTTGTTTATATTGTTCACTGCTGCACGAGTCTGTATTTGCAGATGAATTTATGCCTATTGTTCCCAAATAATACGTACGTATTACATTATTAGGACATCTGTTCAATGGAATAAAGATCATTAATAAAATACAAAAGAAATTGCATATGCACAAGTATTGTATGCACAATTGAGGTATTCGTGATCCCCATCCATTTTCTCCTCAATTACTCTGACTCTGAAATTGAAGTAGGACCAGGAGACATGATTTGCATTGTTTAGTTTCCAAAATGGCCACTGCACTACTCCAGATTTACAGATGAATCTGAGCCTATTGTAGACCAAACAATGCATGAATTTATCCACTAGGTGTAGGTAGTCAGTTAAACCTGACAATTTATGAACAGTCAAATGTATAATAAACTGGGAGAGTGAAGAAAACAGGTGGTTCAAAAGGACGACTCCTTTGATAATGGTTCTGATCTTGCTGGCCATCTGAGCTAGTAAGAATCTGGTAATATCTGTACCTCAGTGGGGATACAACTGTAATGGAACTGTTAATTCATATAGCCTTTGTGATGAAATGTTATGTTTTTAATATTTGATGTAGACTCGGCTTTGGAACCAGTATTTAGAATTGGTCTTCCCCTTCCCTATTCACGCTGGGATTAAAGTGAGGAAGCTGTATGTATGAAGAATTCATGATTCAAAAAAAAAGTGTTACTTTCCCCCTTTCCACATGAGCGTATCAATTCCTCTCCTGGAGGGATCATGTTCATGCTAGAGCTGAATGCTGGTGGACAAGCACCTGTGATGAGGCCTGCGTCATTGATGCTGTAAGCCTGATGCTAGAAGATGCACTACAGCAACCTGGTACGATTTTCATCTGGTTTCTGGCAACTGCCTGAACTGCGTTCATTAGTTCCCCAGGAACTCAGCAGAACCTTCCCTCCCTCAGAGCCATTTTTAAGTTGATTGGTGGGACAGGTAAGGTAGCAGCAAACTCAAGAGGTTGTGCTATTAGATTGATAAAGTATTCAGAGTACCAGGACTAACCAAGTTGTTTCATTGCAGCTTTTAATGCAGTATTCGTGATTTGATTGGGTTGACATTAGCAAGAAAATAATCCTAACTGTGCATACATTTACTAGGATTCAGCTATACTGGCCCTGGTGCTGTATGGTAAATCTATCTAATGCAATGCACTACCTGCTTCAAAGAACAAGGGGGAATAGATGTTCTTGACAAGTAAATATATACACATTGGGATTTCTACACAAATGTGCACGAATCATTCTCTTTGTGCTTTCCTTTTGTTTAAACTTTAGTTGAACCCAGGAACAGTGGGATTCTGTCGCATTCAGTACAGTCCAACAATGCTCGAGAGTTTGCTACCCAGTATCCGGAACCTTGCACTCCCTCCTGTAGACCGGCTAGGACTTCAGAATGACTTGTTTTCACTGGTAAGTAGGGAGGGACTGGGAAGTGTCCAAGTAAAATACGTTGCTCATGTTCTTGAAAAGGTGCACATATCCGAGCTACAGCAGACGTCTGAAGCATTAAAATTCTCCTTGCAGAAGCCCAGATGCACAAATTTTCTTTAAGTAAAACTGTTTTTTGATCAAAATTTAATTCTGAAAAAGTCAAGTAAATTCAAATTAATGGTAATCACCCATAGTGATTCATATTTTTTTCATATCGAGAATAGTAGCTGGGGGTGAGTCAAAAGTTCAAATGATGAAGTGTGAGTTAACTGAAGTCATTTATAATTGATCTGAATGCTAAGATTGGGTTGCTTGCTTGAAGTTACTCCACAGTGTTAATTTGAACCTGCATGGCTTTCTGTGGGTTATGTTGTTCAGGTTCAGCTGTTGTGTTAATGGTGATTGCTGTCTCCATGTCATTGTTGAATGATTATATCTACAGTGCAAGATTAGTGATTTATACTCATACTGTGAGTTTACCAAGTTATGAAGAAATTTAATCTGTAGTTATAATTTATCAATGCAAAAAGACAGGTTAAAATAAGGGTCTGCATTAATCACCTATGTATTTGTGCATTTCCAAAGTCTCACTTGATCAAAGTTCTTGGGCTAAATGTTGTATATTGGAATACATTTACACAGCATAAGAAGTGAGGTCCCTCTAGTGCCACATTCAAATGCTCAATGTTCCTCTTGGGTTCCTAAATTGGTTCTGGAGAAACATGCATGTACTTTGTTGTCTTGTTTGTTTCTTTAGTGTGTTTTAGAAGTTACGTATGCCACAAATATAGCAAAATGTATGTTTCCTTCTCGTACAGAGCACAGGTAATGTCTGTGTGATGTTGCTTATGCATTGTAAAGATGTGACGAATATGTTGACATTTCCTATGCAGGCAATAGCAATGAGAGGAATTTAAATTTTTTTTTACTTTGAGTGGCAAACCTACTTGTATCCATATCTGTAGATGTTAGTGATACCTTGAGGTTGAAAAGAAAACTACTTATTAATGTGCCCTGAACTGCAAGATGATTGACTGCACAAATTGCGTTTAGCCACAGTTGAGAACTGGACATTAACAATTGTGGACTTAAATTAATTAAAATGCAAACACTTCAGTATAATTAATTCTCAAACCCCGTCCCCAGAGAAATGGTCAAAAAAAAATCCGAAAAAACACTCCCCTCCTTAAAACCTACTTATTTGGCATTGCTTTTGATCACCCCTTGTCATGTCTTCTTTGGATTGTTATCCATTTTTCTCCCTCCCTTCAGTGCCTTGAGACTTTTCAAAGTTTAAAGTGTTTTATAAATAATAGTTGCACCTGAGGCATACTTTTGAAGCAGACTGAAAGCAGTTTTACTCTGCATTTGGCACAGTCATATTATGCATGACCAGAGCAGCCCTTCAACAACTGCAAAACTGTTTCATTCTCCAAGACTGACATCTGTCACCTCAGTGAGCCAATCCCGCTTCGTATGCCACCCCCCACCCCCAACTGCCTGCTGACTAGGTGAATCAGTCTGGCATTCATGTTGCTTGGGTGTGAAACTGATCTCTAGTATGAAATGGAGAGACATCCTGTTATTCAAAGACTTTGGCATTCTTGAATCATATGATTATTTCACTTATGTAAAAGATGCTTTAAATTGCTCTCTTGTGACGAGCGTACTGATGAGTTGTTTGTGAGATAATTGGGAGGTTAACCAAGTAGCAACTCTTCCCACTGGCCCATCTCCAAATGACTGTCACAATGTTTGCGATCTGGATGTGAAACAAATTCATGTAACGAGTACCACGCATTAGGCTGCAATGAAAAGGCGTTAGATAAAATGCTAATGGTAGCCCTGGTGATAAAGTACATTGGCTGTCTACGCTGCCATAGAATGTATTCTTGCAATTCTGCCACCCACCAAGTTCCCCATCACAACTATGCTAGTTAAGGGAGGCACCAAGTGGTCACAGAGAGGTGGGAAATTCTGAGGCTGAGTCACTTTGGTCTGCCCTTGCATGTCTCTGAGCAGCACTGAGATGCAAGGGAAAGGGGTTGCTGGTCTGTGATGTGGGGTAAGCTTGGGGAAGAGGATGAAATTTATTTTTTCAGAAAAAAACAATTGCTACCTGATGTTCCAAGGAGATTCTACTCCCATCATTTGCATCTGAAGCAACAACCTTGTTGAAATTTTGACTTTGCAATTAGAAATTAGAACAATAAATTAGAAATAGTTAACTAGACACTTAATAGCGGTTTTTATATTTACCCTAAATCAGTCTTCATCCTCTCCTCCCCATTTTTTATTTATTACACCAGTTGTTGGACCTCCACTGCTTAGTAGTTTTTTTTAAAAACTTATTTATTCATTGGATGTGGGTGTCACTGGCAAGGCCAGCATTAACTACCTATCCTTAGTTGTCCATGAGAAGGTGGTGGTGAGCTGCAGTCCATTTGCTAAAAATATGCCCATCGTGCTGTCAGGTAGTGAGTTTCAGGATCTTGATCCAACGACAGTGGAAGAATGGTGATATATTTCCAAGTCAGGACGTGACCTGAGGAACTTGGAGGTGATGGCGTTCCCATGCGCCTGCTGCCTTTGCCCTTCTAAGTGTTAGAGGTTGTGGGTTTGGGAGGGGCTGTCAAAGAAACCTTGGCGAGTAGCTGCAGTGCACATTGTGCCGGTGGTGGATGGGGTGCCATTCAAGCATGCTGCATTGTCCTGAATGTTGTTGAGCTTCTTGAGTGTTGGAGCTGCACTCATCCAGGCAAGCAGAGAGTATTCCACCACCCTTTTGACTTGTACCTTGTCGGTGATGACAAGGCTCTGGGGCCTTGGTGAGTCAATCGCCACACAATACCCAGCCTTTGACCTCTTGTAACTACAGTATATGGTTGGTCCAGTTAGGCTTCTGGTTAATGGTGACTCCCATTGCAACTGCAAGATTGTTGTCCTGTGTCTACAGAGCAACTATCTTTGCATGAGTCTGCACAACCATTATTTGCTTGAACATTAGGTCAACACAAAGCAACACAGCTGACAAAAGGAGGATCGCAGAAGTGACTAAAAGGATGCTTGCATTCATCTGAATTACAAGGTCGGATGTCTATACAAGGTGTCCTCCCTTAATCATTCCTTGAAACCATTCGCCAGAGACCGGCATAAAACTGACAATCTGCATGGAAATGACCCTTAGACAAATTCCATTCTGACAGTTTAGATGCATTTTTAAAATTGTCTTCATAGTTTTCAAACCCCTTTAAAAGTATTCAGTACAAAACATAAAATTTAACAATCAAGTTGGGAGACATTTCTAAGTACAATATTTTAGCAATAACACAGGGAGCGAAAAGTCTACACATTTTCATTTGAGTTTGTACATCAACTGAAGATTGGAGATAAACCAGAGTGAGCTTTAAACAAAAAGCCATTTGTGTGAAACAGCCTGAGCTGTTGAAGCCCGTAAAAACCTCATTTCAAATGTCGTACAATAGGCACAGTGCTTTAGTTACCATTTTAATGTTTAGTTCTTGGAGGTTAATCTTGTTCATATTTACCACCAGCTCAGCATTACTCTATCCGCTGTCCTCTGCAATCATTCAAAGATCGGTTAAACAGGATTAATTGAGAAGTAAACTCTTTAAATTTTCTCCATTTCCATTTTCAGCACATTTCTACTTCTGTTCATGGTTGCCTAGAAGACTTTTATCAAAGTAGGTGCCATGACTACAAATTTTCTGTGAAATTACTGGTCCTGTAAAACTTTTTTTAATATAAATGATTTGAACATGGATGAAAGAGGAACAGCATAAAAGTTTATTAATGCCAAATTGGGTACACGGGAAAACTCCGTAGAGGTTTGAGGGTGGAGAGTTAGATGGCAGAGCCAGTTCAATGCCAAAGATTGTGAAATCATCCATTTTTAGATGATAAACTGTGAAAGGAAGTAAAAAGAAAGACTTGTATTTATTTAGCACCTTGTATGACCTCAGGACGTCCCACTGTGCTTTACAATCAGTGAAGTACTTTTGAATTGTAGGAAACAAGGCAGCCAATGTATGTGTAACAAGTTGCCACAAACAACAATGATGTTGGATGAGGGACAAATATTGGCCAGGACACCAGGGAGAGCGTCCCTGCCCTTTTTCGAATTGTGGATCTTTTACGTCCACCTGAGAGGGGCGCATACGGGTCCTGGGTTTAACATCACATCACAAAAATGGCATCTCCAGCAGTGCAGCACTCCCTCAGTAAATTGTCTCTGGACTGGGGTTTGAATCCACAACCTTTTGACTCAAAGTGATGCTTACTTGAGCCATGGCTGACATCTAAAATTTAAAGCTACTGTCCCTGAATGGTTGTCAGCTGTGAAGTGCATTGGGATATCCTGAGGGTGTAAAAGGTGCAGTGCAAATGTTACCCTGTTGTTGCAGCAAAGTAGAGAGGAATTAACTAGCTTGAAGTATGTCTTTCAGAATAAAATATGGGGTATTTCCGCATATAGTCTGGCGGGAGGGCCTGCCCAAGTGATGGAGCAAATGCATCTCATTCCCTTATCAACCTTAGCTTCTGAGAAAATGGGGCACATGTGATCATTGTAATTGCACACTTTGGACCTGATCTGTATCAGTGTATGGTTCTTGAGTGAGTTAAAATCTTGCCCATTGTATTGGAAATGTGTTCAATGCTATCTTTCCTTAAATGACCCCAAACATTAGAAAGTTAATTTCCCAACATGATACCTCCATTTCTGGTTAGGGTTTCATGGTTACAGGAGCCCATCTGTTGATACTGCTACCCTGTAATGTGCAGAACTCGGATAGGTTCACACTTGTACAATAGTTAGGAGATAAGCAGACATTGTATCCCTCTGAACTTGCATAGAATGCTTCTAAATTTTTAGTAACTTTGGTAAAACTACCCCAAGTAAAATAGCTATAGCACTTTTTAACCCCATATTTCCTCAATTGGCATTTGTGAGGCAGCTAGCTTCAGTAAGAGGAGCACAGTAGGGATACATACGCAGTGGGAGAGAGGTGGGGTGCATCAGTCCAGGCAGACAGTAACTTTTGCTGGATGTGCAGACTTTGGGACAGTAGTGCCCAGGATTTAGCTGGTATGCATCTCAGACAGCAATTGGGTCTAATTTTGAACCTCTCCAACGTTTGCCAACAAAATATTTTCTGGTGACTCAAATGGGCACTGGATTGAATAAATTTAGCTTGCAAATTTGACATACTCTAAAAACAAAATAAGGCATGAAATTCTTAACTATCCTGAAGTCGTCGTCGTCTTCTTCTTTGGCCTCCTTATCTCGAGAGACAATGGGTAAGCGCCTGGAGGTGGTCAGTGGTGTGTGGAGCAGCGCCTGGAGTGGCTATAAAGGCCAATTCTAGAGTGACAGGCTCTTCCACAAGTGCTGCAGAAAAGTTTGTTTGTCAGGGCTGTTACACAGTTGGCTCTCCCCTTGTGCTTTTGTCTTTTTTCCTGCCAACTGCTAAGTCTCTTCGACTCGCCACACTTTAGCCCTGCCTTTTTGGCTGCCCGCCAGCTCTGGCGAACGCTGGCAACTGACTCCCACGACTTGTGATCAATGTCACAGGACCTCATGTAGCATTTGCAGATGTCTTTAAAGCGGAGACATGGACGGCCGGTGGGTCTGATACCAGTGGCGAGCTCGCTGTACAATGTCTTTGGGGATCCTGCCATCTTCCATGCAGCTCACATGGCCAAGCCATCTCGAGCGCCATTGACTCAGTAGTGTGTATAAGCTGGGGATGTTGGCCGCCTCGAGGACTTCTGTGTTGGAGATACGGTCCTGCCACCTGATGCCAAGTATTCTCCGGAGGCAGCGAAGATGGAATGAATTGAGACGTCTCTCTTGGCTGACATACGTTGTCCAGGCCTCACTGCCATAGAGCAATGTACTGAGGACACAGGCTTGATACACTTGGACTTTTGTGTTCCGTGTCAGTGTGCCATTTTCCCACACTCTCTTGGCCAGTCTGGACATAGCAGTGGAAGCCTTTCCCATGCGCTTGTTGATTTCTGCATCTAGAGACAGGTTATTGGTGATAGTTGAGCCTAGGTAGGTGAACTCTTGAACCACTTCCAGAGCGTGGTCGCCAATATTGATGGATGGAGCATTTCTGACGTCCTGCCCCATGATGTTCGTTTTCTTGAGGCTGATGGTTAGGCCAAATTCATAACAGGCAGCCGCAAACGTGTCGATGAGACTCTGCAGGCACTATTAATTCTTAACTATCCTGAAATTCTTAACTATCCTGAAGTGCAATTATTGAAACTGTGCAGTATTTGCTTAGCCATTTAGTTAATGTATCAGAATGTCCATGATACTAACTGGTCACCTTGAGCTGGTTTTCAATGTTAAAATTGATGTATAAGTGCAAGTTGTTGTTGTACCAGTAGTAACTATGTGGATGCAAAGCTCAAATCCTCTTTAACAAAACCAATTTGAAGTTATGTGCAGGTTTTCTTCTGGTTGCACTAATCATTTGTCCTTGACTTACTAAATCCCCAACTAGTGCTGCTCGTTGTTAACTGGTGGTATAAGCAGCTGAGCTTTTCATCGTTCAAACTGCTGGTCAGAGCTGAGCAGAACAATACACGGGGGAATCAGCTGTTGGGAAATGGCCAATTCTACTGTGGTTGGATTTTAATTACCTATATTACAACAGTGACTCCACTTCAAAAATTCTTCATTGGCAGTGAAGTACTTTGGGACATCCTGATGTTGTGAAAGGCACTATATAAATACAAGCTTGTTCTTCAGTTGAATTCCTGGGAAGTGTGGTCGTTCAGCTTGAAGCACTTTATTGTAACACAGGATGTTGTTGTAAATTCACTGTCAGTAGCCGGCTGATCAGATTTTTGGCTTTAATGAATGATCTAATTTTTTTTTGTGTGTGTTTTGCAGGCTCGAGCTGGCATTATCGGCACAGTGGAAGTTTTGAAAGTCATGGAGGCTTTTGTGAATGAGCCAAATTATACAGTGTGGAGCGATTTAAGCTGCAATCTGGGGACACTTTCTACCTTATTGTCCCACACAGATTTTCATGAAGACATTCAAGACTTCATTGTTGATCTGTTCTTGCACATTGGGCAGAAGCTTGGCTGGGACCCGAAGCACAGTGAGGGTATGATTTTAAACCCTAGTGACTTAAAAGTGATCTCTACTTAAAGCAACCATTTCTCTCCTTGGATGTTATTCATCCTGTTTAAATTGAATCCAAATTGAAAAGAGTGTGGCACATGTCTTCAATTTACAACCTGGAGTCACTTTCACACCAGAGTTGATTGGGTTTGAGTACCTGATATGGAGTGCCATGCAATGTCAAGGTGCTTCCTTCCCCTGTTTTCTTAGTGTCAATTGAGAAGCAGTAGGAAAAGTGACCATGTCTGTCTTGAATATTACCTTCTACCAGTTCAGAATTGATCATGGGAAAAGTTTGGAGACTCAGCCCTTCTGGTTGGCGAAGACTTGTCTGTGAATGGCCTGCATGTGCTGGGGGTTTGTAACATAGAACCATCACTAATCGTGCACAACAGTAAGATCCAAGAGTGTTAAATAAGTGTTCAAGTTAAAGACTGATACTGGAGTACACCAGCCAAAGATGAGAATCATGTGGATGTTACGGTTGCAGATAGTACAGTATCTGTCTATTGGGTCAGTGTCTGGTTCAGGTGGATGAACAAATATCGATGGGGAGGAGGAGGGTTTGCAGGCAAAGATGATCTTGCCGCAAAGCGGGTAGTCACGAGGAATTTTGCAGCCTGATCTCTTCCCCCACCCCGGCTGAAAGTTAGTTTTAGAAAAAACCTTTTGGAGGCAGTGCAGATATGTATTATGCACTGAAGATGTGCATCATTCCAGTTAATAATGGAGTGACAATGTAAGTGCACATGGAGAAGGGTGCTGCCTACATTACCCTGTGCTGTTTAAGAAAATCGTATGGAAGTAAGAATCCTCATGGGATTGGAGATGGAAAATTGGAGGATTGTTCGTTGAATGACGTGATATAAAAGCTTTTCTAACAGGGATGATAGGTACCCAGCTCACCCTGTAACAGATTTATAACTACTAAATGTTAGCTTTTCACTCTGTTTTATATTTTATACATTGACCTCAAGGATACTGAACATTATTGTAGGAAAAAATACTATCCATCTTCATGTTTCCCATCATAAATGTTCTTCCCTTCTGGTTTGGAGGAGGCATGAATATTTGTTGCTCTGATATTAATTAACCAGCCTTGAGGAGGGCAGATATTTCTGACTCTGGCATTCATACTGTGCTGACACCAACAATAGTTTGGTCAGTAAACACCTACAACAACAAAACACAGTTTAATGAGCCCATTACTGAAAGAACCATAGAAAAATTATGGCACAGAAAGAGGCCATTCAGCCCACTGTGCCTGCACCAGCTGAAAAAAATAGCTGCCCAATCTGATCTCACCTTCCAGCACCTGATCCTTAGCCTTGCAGGTTGCAGCATTTCAGGTGCAGGTCCAGGTACTTTTTAAATGAGTTGAGGGTTTCTGCCTCCACCACCGATCCGGGCAGTGAATTCCAGACACCCACCACCCTCTGGTTGAACAAGTTTTTCCTCATGTCCCTTCTAATCCTACCAGTCACCTTAACGGGCGAGACTAGAAGGAAGAGGACAAAATACCAGCAGTACAGAGGAGCCTAAAAATAAGTCAAGGTGTAGAACTTAGTGGATTTAATATAAGCAAAAAAAAATGATACGGAGGAAGTAATGGAATTTGAGAGACAACTCTCCAGAGACTTATGGCCTCCACTTCAGGGTATTAAAAGAAATAGGTGGTAAATTGCAGGTGCATAAATCATAATTTTCCAAGGCTCTCTAGATTCAGGAATTGTGCTTTTGGATTGGAAAATTGCAAATGTCACTCAGACAAATATCAGTTGCTGGAAAGTTAACTGCAGTCTATGAGCAACAGAGTGACTGAGCGCTCTGACAGATATCAGTTGATCAGAGAGCATCAGCATGGAATTGTGAAGGATAGTTCATGTTTCTCTAATCTTGTTACATCTTCCAAGTAGGTCAGTAGCATGGTGTATGGGGGAATGTCAATGGATGCTGTCTATATGGACTTTCAGAAGCCATTTGATGAGGTTCCACACAAATTATTCTTGTGAATGAGAGCGCATGGGATTGGAGTTAACCTTGCAACCTTGGTTGGTAATTGTTTGAGAGACAGAGAGTAGAGGTATAGGATTTATTCTCTGATGGGATGTGACGTGATGTTTCCCAGGCCTCAGTTTTTCACCATAGATATTAATGACTTGAGAGAAGGAATACAGAGTTATATATCCAGCTTTGCAAATGTCACTAATTTAAAAGACACAGTAAGTTGTGTAGAGGAGGAAGTTACAGAGGGATTTAAGTATTCATGTGCACAACTCTCTAAAAGCTAGTACACATGTAAAAAAGGTAATTAAAAAGGCTAATGGAATGTTGTCCTTTTATCTGAAGGAGGTTGGAATGCAAAGATAAGGAAGTGATGCTTCAGTTGTAGAGAGCATCGGTCAGACCCGATCTGGAAAACTGCATTCCATTTTTTGGCACTGAGCCTCGGAAAAGGTATTTTAGCCTTGGAAGAGATGCAGCACAGATTGACCAGAACGATACCAGGGCTTAAAGGGTTAAATTATGAGGACAGATTGCGTGAACTTGGCTTGTATTCCCTTGCGATTAGTAGGTAGAGGGGTAATCAAATCAAGGTATTTAAAATGATTAAAGGATTCAATGGGGGTAGTTACAGCAACACTATTTCCTCTCGTGGAGGAATCCAGGATAAGTCATAAACCTGAGTTAGGTCATTGAGGTGCAAAATCAGTAAGGACTTTTTCATGCAAAGGGCAATGAAAAGCTAGAACTCACGGCCCCCAAAAGGCTGTAGATGCTGAGTCAATTGAAATTTTCAAGACTCAGATCAGTAGATCATCGTCAGGTCAGGGAATCATGGGGTATAAAACAAATGGAAGTGAGGTTTTGATCAGCTACAGTCAAATTGGATAGTGGAACAGGCTCAAGGAGTTGAATGCCGTACTGCTGTTTCTGTGTTAATATTCTGGTATTTGGTTTAAGAATTAATGGTAACCTTAATCACTATTTAACAACAGCTTGCATTCGTGTAGTGTCTGAAACATAAAAAAGGGCTTCACAGAGGAGACACAGACACTTAGCAGTGGTAGAAGAGTTTTCAGGGTGACCAAAAAAAATCATGATCAGAAAGAGAGGTTATGAGGAAGTTTTTAAAGGTGGGAGTGAAGTAAAAAGGGTTAGGAAGAGAGTCTTTTGGAGTCGAGCTGGAAAAAGAGTTTTGTAGAGTAGATGCAAGGTGTTAGAAGGCTGCACCACCATTGGTGGAATGGTTGGAGGAGGCGAGACAGAAGAATACAGACTAGGACATAGGGCTGGAGGTGTTGCGGAGGACAAGGTCATGGAGAGACTTGCAAACGTGGACAAACGTTTTGATTTTCATGTGTTGTGGGGCAGGGAGCCACCACAGGTCAGCCGAGATAGGAGCGACGAGTGGAATTTTGTGGGGAGGCAAGAGTTGGAAGATGTTGGAAAATTTGAATCTGGAAGTCATGAAACTGGAAACTAGTTTCGTCATCAGTGCGAGTGGAATAAGAGTGAAGGCTTGTTGGGGGATGGAAGTAAATGATCTTAGTCGTGAAAGGATTTTAAGCTCAGTTCAGGGTCAAACAGGACTGTGATGTTATCCACCATTTGGTTCAGTCAGCCAAAAAAGGGATGGAGCTGGGACCAAGGTTCAGGAGCTTTTAAACCAGGAGTTGAATAAGATGGATTCTAAAATACCATGCATTCATATAGCACCTTTTAATATCGAATAATGTCCCATTGTGCTTCATAGAGGCATGAGGATAAAATAAATCCCAAGCCAAAGACATGAGATATTACGAGTGGCTGCTAAAAGCTTGATTGAAGAGGTGGGTTTTAAGGAAGGCTAAAAAGGGGGGTGGGGTGTTGCGGGGGGCTTTAAAGATCGAATTTGATAGAGTGGGGCTCAGGCAGCTGAAGGCACGGCTGACGTTGGGGGTGTGAAGGGAGTGGTGGATGCACAAGAAGCTGGGTTCAGAGAATATCCATCAAAAATGGAGGTCACTGTAAAACCAAAATGAGTGAGTTACTGTTGCCAAGACTTGACATATCTGTCCCAACCTATTATTGACCCTTATCACTAGGGCAAGCAGTTTAGCATAGTGCAATATTCTGGCAAATTCTCACAATTTCTACATTTAACACATGATGAGAAATTTGTTGCCTATGTATTACAATCTTCCACAAAAGGTTTCTGCAGTAAAATACTGAATCGTTTGCACGTGGATCCAATCATTTATCCCCACTGTAGTGAAAGCTTTATTAAAACACGCAGTGGGGTTTGATTCATAGAAACTGTTGACAAGAGGATGGAGAATATTATCAGTGTACTGCACACAAAGCTCTGATAGGAGACTCTGTAATTGGCAATCCTGGAGTTGCCAACATGGCTGCTTGTGGTGAGTAATTCTGAACAAATAAGTCCTGAGGATGATTAAATTAATGTCTGCAGTGTTTTAGTTCTTGGTTTACCTTCTAGTATTTAATAAGTATGTGTCAGCATGTGTTTTAATGGCTTTGTGTGCGTGTTCTGTAATGCAAGTTGTACGAAATTTTGACAAGGAAAGCTGACCATTTATTATAATAAAAAGATCCTGACCAAATGTGCTGTGCTGCTTTATGACTTCCACAGAAAGACTGTACAGTTGGTTATGGTAATCTAGCTGTTGTGCTACTGGACTGATAATCCGGGGGTTTTAAATTCATATTCCACTATTGTAAGTTGTGAATTTGAATTCAATAAATCCAATAATTTGTGGGCTGGTATGAGAAAAAATATTAGGAGTGGCTACTAAAAGCTTGATTGAAGAGGTGGATTTTAAGGAAGGCTAAAAAGTGGGTGGGGGGGGGGCTGTTTAAAGATAGAATTCCATAGAGTGGGGCTCAGGCAGCTGACGGGGGGCGAAGGGGAGTGGTGGATGCACAGAAGCTGGGTTCAGAGTATATCCATCAAAAATGGAGGTCAATTTTAAACCAAAGTGAGTGAGTTACTGTTGACAAGACTTGGCATATCTGTCCCAACCTCCTGTTGGCCTATACTTTTTCACCCAGAGGGTGGTGGGTGTCTGAATTTCACTGCCAGGAACGGTGGTGGAGGCAGAAACCCTCAGTTCTTATAAAAGGGAGCTGGACATGCACCTGAAGTGCTGTAACCTGCAAGAAGGTGGGATTAGATTGGGCGGCTAGTTTTTTCAACCAGCACGGACTCAATGGGCTGAATTGCCTCCTTCAGTGCTGTAATTTTTTTATGGTTCTAAGTTATTGTCGTTAAAAAGCCAACTGGTTCACTGAGCTTCAGGAAAAAGCCCCTGCCACCTGTACCCAGTCTGGCCAAATGTGACTCCAATCTCTCATGATGTGGTTGACTCTTTAATGTTCTTGGGTCAATTAGGGATGGATAAACAATACTGCCTTGCCAATGACAACCCAAGAAAATTTTTTGAAATACAGTAAATTCTTCCTTCCTCTTCTCCCCTGACCCCACTGCAATCTCCAGAAATTTAATTGACGTAAATGCTCTATTTATGGTACATGGTGTCTATGTTTGCATATAGTGAGCCATTTAGTTTGCTTATGCCTCCTCACTACGCATTAGAATTGTTTTCACGTCTATGGTTAGCAAATTTGAACTCTAATTTTTACAAAAAAGACTGTCATTGAGGGTCTCCTGTTTTGAATTTTTATCCCAGGTCACCTAGATGCACTGCTGAGAGGCTTGGTCCTGGGAAAGTTGGGAAAAGCTGGACACCAACCAACCATAGAGGAAGCAAGGCGCAGGTTTAAGGATCATGTTGAAGGAAAACAAGTCTTGTCTGCTGATCTACGAAGTCCTGTAAGTTTAAATTCCTTTTAATGCTTCAAAAGTTGCTTTTGTGAAGTTTTCTTTTTGCTTTATTTAGGAGGGGAGAAGAATGTGACAAAAGGGAAGGGATTTTGTCTCTGGCTTCTTTTGTTATTGGTTTCTTGATTTCTGTTTTAGCAAGTAAGTTTTTTTTTTTTTAAATCTTCACTCTCAGAAATCCCATCCCACCTTAACCACATAGATTGTTATGATATTTGGTTGATTGCTGAGGGAGGAACTATGCCATTCAGTCCAAATATTTGTCTGGGTTGGTACTATTTCTTGGTTCTCATCTCTAGGCGGTATTTATTAGGTTCCCCTTCCCAAATCAAGGAGTTTGTCTGGGGCTATTAAATAAAACAACAGTCTGTGGTATTTTAAGTGAATATGTATGAAACTTCCAAAATATTTTGACTGACCAAAATAATTGTGAAGTTGATGAAAAAGGGACGGGGAACTATATAAAAAAAATAAAGATACAGCTATCATAGAAGTTGTGAACCTTTTTTCAATTACATTGACTAAGCTTCCCAGCTGTTGTAAATATAGATATGTTACTGGTTATTTAAGTAGGGAGGGAGAGAATAAACAGATAACTACAGACCTGTCTCTTTAACATCAAGTTTGGGGAAGTCACTGCAATCTGTGATCAGAGACTGAGTAACTGATCAACTGGTACTTCTCCAAATGCTCAGAGTCAGCATGGATTTGTGAAGGATGGGTCATGTCTGATTAACCTAAATTTTTTTGTGAACTTCACTGATTTTTAACTTGTTCATGGAAGGTGGGCCTCGCTGGCAAAGCAAGCATTTAGTGCTCGTGACAAGCTGGTGAGCATCCTTCTTGAACTGCTGCAGTTCGTGTGGTGTAGGTGGATGTCTATGGATATTGTCTGTATGGACTTCCAGAAGGCATTTGATATGATTGAGCACAAGAAATTATGAACAAAAATTAGAGTGTACAGAATTGGAAGACCCTTGTGGCATTTGTCGATAATTGTTTGGGAGGCAGGAGATAGAGTAGAGATAGAGGGCTGAATTTTCCGGCAGGTATCGGGACCCTGACTTCGGGGCCCATCTGGGTTCTCGAGTCCTCCCATGTCATCAGCGTGCCCACTGACGCCACCTTCCGGGCCACCTCTTTGTTCACGTCCTATTAAAGACAGTGGGTGGCTTCTCGAGGCTGGAGGCACAATCAGGAATCTCTTTTTCACACAATAAGTAGCGGAAATCTGGAAGTTCCTCCCCAAAAAGCTGTGGATGCTGGATCAATTGAGATCTTCAGGATTCAGATTGATGGATTTTGTTTGGGCTAAGGTATCAAGGGATGTGGAACAAAGGAGGGTAACTGGAGCTGAGACTTACATAAGCCGCAATCTAACTGAATGGTGGATCAGACTTGAACTGAAAATCCTCTTGTTCCAATGCTACTGTTCGGTTGGTCTGTTACTGTTGTGGTTTAATAGCTGTCCCATTAAAACTAATCATAGAATAATGAAGGAGTCTTCCGTCAAGTTGGCAAATTTGTCTCTGTGGTTGTAGGTGTGCTTACGGGAGAAGACCCTGATCCTGGACAGATTAGGCTGGTGGGCGAGTTGCCTTGCATCCCAGCACTTGGTTGATAGATCTCTCAACCTTGCAGTTTCAAACTAATTCGAATTGTCTCAGACGTGTTGCCATTTCTGTTGGTGTCTGTGTCATCCCAGGTATTGAGGTCAATATTGCAAGATTTCGAGGTGGCCTTTAGTGTTTCTTTATAGCATTTCATCTGTCCACTTTTGTTGCACTATCTGAACTGCAGATCACCATAGGCTTTGGGAATTTTATAATCAGGCAGGCAAATAACCTGTCCAGACTAACTCGCATGGATTTCATTGAATAATAAGGTTTTTTTAAATTAAGCTCAAATCTTTTGTTTAGTTTATTCTAATAAAGTGTCATACATTGGTCACAGGTTTGAGAGAGATAATTCAAACATAACCATTAATCACATAGCACTGTTTCAGTTTGTACTTTTTCATTTTTGAATTTGAGGGGTCAGATATTCAAAATCCAGGAAGTCCAGGTGACATTTTTCTGGGATATAAAAGTAAGATTATTCAGTTTAAATCAGGGTCATTTGGGAAATCCCAATGGAGGAAGCAGTTTAAAATCTGAGAAGCAACCAGTTGATCCTGTCAGTTTGATATTCCTAGATGAGAGCAGATAGACTGTTGTTTCCAAAGAATTAGCTTAATTCTTAGAATTATGATATTTTTATTATTTTGTCTACTTGCAGTTAGACGATATTACAACTGTTTCTTATGTGTGTGTTCATTTTTATTAACAGATCAATTTACTTGGTATTTTAAACTTAAAACAAGATCTCATGTGATGCTCTATTGCTTTCAAGGACTGGAGTGAGATCTTATGAAGGCCTAAGTCCAGTAGCTAAAAGCAATTTCCAGACAGGGTTTGCTCTGCGTTTCCCAGGTGCATTACCGAAAGCTTACCTAGATCTCGCGGCAAGGGAAGACACTCTCAAAGGTATGAGAAGTTAGGTCTCACCCATGAGAGTGATCCAAGCTGCAGTAGAGAGTTTTTTAAAATAAAAACAGACCCAAAAATGTATATGCTTAATAAACATGTCGGGCAGCTAACACCTAAAACAAGGTCTGCTCTGGTGTTATGCTGCCACCTTCTGAAGAGCAGGAGGATCCCATGGAGGCGTGGGATAGAATCGTTTGGAAAAAAGGGTACTCTGTTATCTTGGGCGTACTGTAATATTTTACTTAGATATCAGGGCAAGTGAAACCACTGAAGGGCTTAGGGAGTTGGGACTTGTGGTTGAGAGAATCTGAAACAGTGGGGAAAAAAAACACTAAAATAAAAGGGGTTCAAATCGCTAACTCTCTACGACTTCAAAAGCTTCGCCTTCGTTCACCTCCATTAGTCCTTCTTCTGTTCAGCATCCGTTTTTGCCTCTAAAGCAGTATGACATTTACTGTGTTAAAGGTGCTATATAAATGCAATTTATTTTGACCAAGCTCCTGTTCAAGCTGTGCTCTAGTGTAAATTGTCAACCTTAATTGGATTCTTAATACCTAAAAAGCTATATATTTTGAGGGTTTGGAATTGTTCTACTTTAGAGCAGAGAAGGTTAAGGAGATTTGATAGAGGTGTTCAAAATCTTGAAGGATTTTGATAGAGTAAATGAGGAGAAACTGTTTCCACTGGCCAGGAGTGTCGGTAACCTGAGGACATCATAATGTTAAGAAGGCAAGGTTAAGGGCACTCGACCTGAATCCATGCAGCATTCGCAACAAGGTAGATGATTTAAAGGCACAAATAGAGGTAAATGGGTATGATCTAATTGCCATGACGGAAACATGGCTACAGGGTGACCAAGACTGGGAATTGAATATTCAAGGATATTCGACATTTAGGAAAGACAGGAAAAAAGGAAAAGGAGGTGATGTTGTGCTGATAAGGGATGGTATCAGTACATTAGTAAGGGAGGATCTCAGATCAGAAGAACAAAATGTGGAATCTGTTTGGGTGGAACTAAGAAACAAGTTGGGGCAGCAAACATTGGTATGGGTTGTTTATAGGCCACCAAACAGTAGTGCTAGTATGGGGCATGGTATTAATCAGGAGATTAGACAAGCATGTAGCATGGGTAATAAAGTAATCATGGGTGATTTCAATCTGCACATAGACTGGGTAAACTTAATGAGCACTAATGCTGTGGAGGATGAGTTTCTGGAGTGTGTTAGGGATGGTTTTCTAGAGCAGTATGTTGAGGAACCAACTAGAGAACAGGCTAATTTAGATCTAGTATTATGTAATGAGAAAGGGCTAATTAATCTTGTAAAAGAACCTTTAAGAATGAGTGACCATAATATGATAAGAGTTTTACATTATATTTGAAAGTGAGGTAGTTCAATCTGAAGCCAGGTGTTAAATTTGAACAAAGGAAATTATGAAGGTGTGAGGGACAAATTGGCTGAGGTGGATTGGGAAAATACATTAAAAGATATGACCATACATAGACAATGGATAGTCTTCAAAGAATGATTACATAGTTTACAGCAACTGTACACTCCTTCAAGGCACAAAAATCTCAAAAGTAAAGGCAGTCAACTGTGGCTAACAAAGGAAATTAAGGATTGTATAAGGTTAAAAGGAAAGGCCTATAAAGTTGCCAGAAATATTATTGAACCTGAAGATTGGGAGGATTTTAGAATACAGCAAAGGAGGACCAACAAAACTGATAAAGAAAGGGAGAATAGAATATGAATGTAAACTAGCAAAAAACATAAAACTGACTGTAAAAGCTTCTATAGGTACTTAAAAAGGAAACATTTGGCTCAGACAAATGTGGGTCCATTATAGGCAGATTCAGGAGAATTTATAATGGGGAATAGAGAAATGGCAGAGAAGCTGAATGATTACTTTGTGTCTGTCTTCACTGAGGAAGGTAGAAGAAATCTCCCAGAACTAGAGATCCAAGGGATTAGGGAGAATGAGGAATTGAAGGAAATTAGTATTAGTAAGAAGGTTGTATTGGAGAAATTAATGGGGCTGAAGGTTGATAAGTCCGCAGGACCTGATATTCTACCTCCCAGAGTGTTGAAAGAGGTAGCTGTGGAGATGGTGGATGAATTGGTGATTATTTTCCAAACTTCTATAGATTCTGGAACGGTTCCTGCAGATTAGAGTTTAGCAAATGTCACTCCACAATTTAAGAAGGGAGGGAGAGAGAAAACCGGGAACTACAGACCTGTTAGTCTTGCATTAGTAGTAGGGAAAATGCTAGAATCTACTCTAAAGGATGTGATAAATGGACACTTGGATAATGTTCTGATTGGGCATAGTCAACATGGATTTACGAATGGGAAATCATGTTTCACAAACCTGTTGGATTTTTTGAGGATGTTACTAACCGAATTGATAAAGGGGAGTCGGTGAACATAGTATACTTCGATTTTCAGAAAGCCTTTCATAAAGTCCACCACTGGAAGTTGGTTAGCAAAATTCAAGCACATGGGATAAGAGGTAATATACTGGCTTCGATTAAGGATTGGTTGACAGGCAGAAAACAGAGAGTAGGAATAAATAGGTAATTATCGTGTTGGCAGGCTGTGCCTAGTGGGGTACTGCAAGGAACAGTACTTGGGCCTCAGCTGTTCACAATATATATCAATGATTTGGATATGGGCACCAAATGTAATATTTCCAAGTCCGCAGATGAGACAAAGCTCGATGGGAATGTGTGTTGTGAGGAAGATGAAAAGTAGCTTCAAGGAGATTTGGACAGACTTCGTCAGTGGGCAAGAATGTGGCAGATGGAATATAATGTGGAAAAATGTGAGGTTATCCACTTTGGTAGGGGGAATAGATGTGAAGAGTATTTCTTAAACGGTAAGAGTTTAGAAAGTGTAGATGTACAAAGAGACCTGGGTGTCCTCGTCAATAAGTCACTGAAAGCTAACATGCAGGTGCAGCAGGTAATTAAGGTGGCTAATGGTATGTTAGCCTTTATTGCAAGAGGATTTGAGATTTGAGACAGGAGTAGTGAAATCTTGCTTCAATTGTATAGAACCTTGGTTAGACTGCACCTGGAGTGCTGTGTGCAGTTTTGGTCCCCTTATCTTAGGAAAGGATAATATTGCCGTAGAGGGAGTGCAACGAAGGTTCACCAGACTTGTTCCCGGGATGGCAAGATTGTCCTACGAAGAGAGACTGGGGAAACTGGGCCTGTATTCTCTAGAGTTGTGCAGAATGAGAGGTGATCTCATTGAAACCTACAGAATACTTAAAGGGATAGACAGGGTAGATGTGGGTAAGATGTTTCCCCTGGTTGGGGAGTCTAGAACCATGGGATACAATTTCAAAATAAGGGGAAAGCCACTTATGACTGAGATGAGGAGAAAATGCTTTACTCAGTGTGTTGTGAATCTTTGGAATTCTTTACCCCAGAGGGCTGTGGAAGCTCAGTCATTGAGTATGTTGAAAGCAGAGATTGACAGATTTCTAAATACCAACGACATAAGGAGATATGAGGATAGTGTGGGAAAAAGGCATTGAAGTGGATGATCAGCCATAATCGTATTGAATGGCAGAGCAGTCTCGATGGGCTGAATGGCCTACTCCTGCTCCTCTGTTCCTATGACATATTTCAGATAATTGGCCATAAGAGGCAGAGCTGAGTTGAAGAGAATTGTTTTTCACTTAGAGTTCATTGAGCTGAAATGCACTGTCTGAAAGGGTGGTGGAAGCAGATTCAACAGTCACTTTAAACAATAAGATAAATGCTTGAAGAGGAGAACATTGCAGGGCAATGGGGGAAGAGCAGGGAGCAGTAGGGCTAATTGGTTAGCTCTTTCGAAGAGGCAGGATGGGCTAAATGATCTCCTTTGCTTCAAGACTCTATGAACCTTCTATTCAATGTGAATATATTCCTATTGGTGATAGTTAGGTTTGATAGAAGTGATTTTTACATGTTAGTTTTTCTTGTTATTTTATGAGCCACTGCTTTACTTAATCCCTTGTGAGCTACTGCGATGAACACCACTAAGATGCTCACCCAAGGTGTTGAAGGTGCTTGTGACGTCTGTAGTGGAGGGTAATAGAACTAATCTGTTGATCATAAGGAACTTTTATATTTAGCATATGTAATAAAAGGAAAGTCTCATGAAACTAATTTACCCATTAATGAGAGTCAGTGTAAGCACACAGCAAGCTAATAATCTAGAGTAGTGCCTAGATGGAGCCGAGTAAGGTTTGCTTTTATGACTGCAGTAAATGAATAGGGCCCACTTGTGCTCTGAGGGACTAAAGCTTGCATCACTAAAGTCAATCAAAAAGGAACCACTAAAGGTTTCATTTGAGTTGAATGGAAACATTTTATTTTACATTTCATAGCCCCTCATTAAATAATGCAATGCTGTGTCATTCCATGCATTGCTGTTTGTGTGTGTTCAGGCAAATTTCTAGAAGATTCCGTCCTATTGATTACTGCCAATCAGAATTGTGTTTTTCATGTTATTGATGGTTCCCTATTAATATGGTAGCATTTTAAAGGAATAATTTACAAAATTCAACCAACTTTATGAAGCTTTTTTTCTGTTGTATCTTTCCTAAGGGAATTTTGCTACAGTTCCCTCTTAAGTACTATTTATTCTGTACATTGTACATGAAAGTGATTCATCCTTCTGAGTTGAGACACCCACATAAATTCTTTTGGGCCTCCTTATCTCGAGAGACAATGGATACGCGCCTGGAGGTGGTCAGTGGTTTGTGAAGCAGCGCCTGGAGTGGCTATAAAGGCCAATTCTGGAGTGACAGGCTCTTCCACAGGTGCTGCAGAGAACTTTGTTTGTTGGGGCTGTTGCACAGTTGGCTCTCCCCTTGCGCCTCTGTCTTTTTTCCTGCCAACTACTAAGTCTCTTCGACTCGCCACAATTTAGCCCTGTCTTTATGGCTGCCCGCCAGCTCTGGCGAATGCTGGCAACTGACTCCCACGAATTAATTACATTAATTTCAGAGCATGACGGGCCCCCCCATTTTACTTTTATTTTTAGTTATTCTTTTTTGTGTTTATTTTATTTTAGTTTGTTTCTGCTGTGCTCACCCACTTTTTTCATGTTTGTGTTTGTGGCTGTTCAGTTTCAGTCCATTAACACCCTATCTGTACTAATGCTTTGTCTTTCAGCACACCATTAGCATATTGTTTGCCTTTGCTCCATGACCACCTGGTCAGCTATTCTGTGACCTTGTCCTATCAACACCTCTTTTGTTATCTCTTTCTCCACCCCCACTTTACTTGCTTAAAATCTTTTACGTTTCTTATATCTGCCAGTTCTGAAGAAGGGTCACTGACCTGAAATGTTAACTCTGCTTCTCTCTCCACAGATGCTGCCAGACTTGCTGAGTATTTCCAGCGTTTCTTGTTTTTATTTAATAAAAGTGGTGCCTTGTTTAACGAGTACTGTATGTAATCAGTATGGAAAGTGATAGAAACATTTAATTGTGCCTTTCATGTGGGTTAAAATAGTTGGCTATTTTATACAGGAAATTCTTTTTTTAAATTGTATTTTTTGGTAATGTTTTGTGCTCAAGATGAGAGATCAGAAAGTGAATCATTGGCTCCCGCTTTGTATCAAGCACAGGTTAAG
The DNA here is from genome assembly GCF_036365525.1 of Heterodontus francisci. Classification (NCBI taxonomy): domain Eukaryota; kingdom Metazoa; phylum Chordata; class Chondrichthyes; order Heterodontiformes; family Heterodontidae; genus Heterodontus; species Heterodontus francisci. The sequence continues at coordinate 53,491,672 of NC_090403.1, forward strand.
TACAGATGCAGGATAAACCTTTCATCTTGCGCTCCAGCAATGTGCCGAAACCCAGTCTTAACCACACTGCCTGCTACACCAGATATCCTCGCGATCTTGGTTCCCTCCTTGTTGCCCCTTTTCAGAGACCACTTGCCTTATTGGTAACTGTTGGCCAATTTGGTGGTGGGTCCAAGTCCAATACTTTTCTCTTTCCCTGTATGTTACCCTTTTCTCCACAAATCCCACAGGGAGAGTTATGTATTAGCATCCCTTCAAGCAACAGTGTCACTTCTCTAAACAAAAAGCAAAAGCTGCATATGGTATTGCTTCTCTAATCTGCACAGACTACCACACTGAAGTTGTGGATTTTGTTTGTTCAAGCATTGCAAAATATATTTATATTGCAGAACTTCCACTGCGCACAGACAGACTAACAGAGGCATTGTGATAGAAATGGATCAGCTGAAGTTCCTCCCACATCACAGAGATTCATCTAAAGAAGTGGTTGAACATTGGATAATGCCAGCCACTACAGTGCAGTACTGAGGGAGTGCTACACCGTCAGGGGTGCAGTCTTTTAAATGAGATGTTAAAACGAGGCCCTGTCTGTTCTCTCAAGTGGACGTAAAAGATCCCATAGCAATATTTTCCAAAGTTTATCCAGTGCAAAAGACCAGGTTGAAGCATTTCCAATCATCTTTAGCCAGAAGTGCCGAGTGGATGATCCATCTCAGTCTCCTCCTGAGGTCCCCAGCATCACAGATGCCAGTCCAAACAATTCGATTCATTCCATGTGATATCAAGAAATGGCACTGGATACAGCAAAGGCTATGGGCCCTGACAACATCCCAGCAGTATTACTGAAGACTTGTGCTCCAGAAATAACCGTGCCCCTAGCCTAGCTATTCCAGTACAGCTGCAACACTGTCAAATATCAGCAATGTGGAAAATTGCCCAGGTGTGCCCTGTCCACAAAAAGCAGGACAAATCCAATCAGGCCAATTACCGCCCCATCAGTCTACTCTCAATCATCAGCAAACTGATGGAAGGTGTGTTTCGATTCCACTAGGGCCATGGCTCCAGACCTCATTACATTCTTGGTCCAAACATGGACAGAGGAGCTGAATTTGAGAGATGAGGTGAGAATGACTGCCCTTGACATCAAGGCAGCATTTGACCAAGTGTGGCATCAAGAGTCCTAGCAAAATTGATGTCAGTGGGAATCAGCTGGAAAAGTCTCCACTGGTTGGAGTCATACCTAGCACAAAGGAAGATGATTTTGGTGGTGTTGGAGGCCAGACTTCTCAGACCCAGGACACTGCTGCAGGAGTTCCCCAGGGTAGTGTCCTAGGCCCAACCATCTTCAGCTGCTTCATCAATGACCTCCCCTCCATCATAAGGTCAGAAGTGGGGATGTTCACTGATGATTGCACAATATTCAGCACCATTCATGACTCCTCAGATACTGAAGCAGCCCGTGTCCACATGCAGCAAGACCTGGACAACATTCAGGCTTGAGCTGGTAAGTGGCAAGTAACATTCGCGCTACACAAGTGCCAGGCAATGACCATCTCCACCAAAAGAGAATCTAACCACCTTCACTTCGCATTCAATGGCATTACCATCGCTGAAACCCCATCATCATCCTGAGAGTTACCATTGACCAGAAACTGAACTGGACCAGCTGTATACATACTGTGGCTACAAGAGCAGGTCAGAGGCTGGGAATTCCGTGGCGAGTAATTCACCTCCTGACTCCCCAAAGCCTGTCCACCATCCACAAGGCACAAGTCAGTAGTGTGATGGAATACTCTTCACTTGCCTGGATGAGTGCAGCTCAGCCTCACTCAAGAAGCTCGACACCATTTAAGATAAAGCAGCCCATTTAATCAGCATCTCATCCACCACCTTAAATATTCACTCCTTCCACCACTAGTGCACAGTGGCAGCAGTGTGTACCGTATACCAGATGCATTGCAACAACTCGCCAAGCCTCCTTCAACAGCACCTTCCAAACCTGTGACCTCTACTACCCAAAGGGACAAGGGCAGCAAACGCATGAGAACACCACCTCTTGTAAGTTCCCTTGCAAGCCGCACCCATAAAACATATGAATTAGGAGCGGGAGTAGGCCACTCTGCCCCTTGAGCCTGCTCCACCATTCAACAAGATCATGGCTGATCTAATTGTAAACTGAGCTCCATATTCCTGCCTAACCCCGATAACCTTTCACCCCCTTTAACAAGAATCTATCTATTTCTGCCTTAAAAATATTCAAAGACTCTGCTTCCATTGCCTTTTGAGGAAGAGAGTTCCAAAGACACTGGACCCTCAGAAAAAAATTCTCCTCATCCTGACTTGGAACTATATTGTGGCTCCTTCACTATCACTGGGTGAAAAGCCTGGAACTGCCTCCCTAACAGCACTTTGGGTGTGCCTACACCAAATGGACTGCAGCAGTTCAAGAAGGCAGCTCACCATCACCTCCTCAAGGGTAGTTGTGGATGGGTAATAAATGCTGGCTTTGCCTGCAATGCTCGCATCCCAAGAACGAATAAAAAAAATATAATTGCGAGTTCTTTCTTTTCATCTTTGGTTCAGAACAGGAGCGGGCTCTCAGCTGACTTATAGCGTCCATCTGTTGACTGCCTTTACACACCTTTCCCCTGGCACCTGGGAAAGTCAGTGTCCGTAAACCTGATCACAAAAGCAAATTGGAAGCAACTGTACACACGTGAACCTGCACAGGAACAGTTACTGGTATGGCCATCTGTGCTCTGAAATGTGCCCTGCAGTGTGGAGAGAGAAAGTGTCGAAGCACAGTATGACGGATCTCCAGAATTCATTCTGTAGGAATGTAACATGGTGTGTGGGAATGTTCTTGTTGCTTGCTATATTCTTGGTGAAAGTGTAATTCTGCAAATATTTCACCCCCCTCATCAGCCTTTTAGAACATAATTTCTAACCTCTGAGCTAGTGTGAGATTCATTATTTCTGCTGCTATACCATCACCAAAGGGGCTGAAAACTGGATGCTGGGAGGTGACCAAAGTGCGAATTGTAGCACTGTGCAATCAGTGAGGCAAGAAGCTGCAGTTTTTTTGGTAACATTCATAATACAATGCATATTTCAGGGGTTATTTTGGTTTTTGTTTCGAAAAACTTACACAAATAATTGGATTTATTAGTTACCTGATCTTAATGAGGACAGTCATGAAGGTACCATAAATTAGCTGAAGTGAGGGAGAAGAAAATCAGTGACTGACCACAGTCCAGTGACCCTTGTGGTGGCCATTAACATTGAGGACAGTTTGAGGCTGCCCCTATAGTTAGTTAGCCTGCAGACACTGATGGTCAGGGCCAATTTAGTGACATACCAGAAGGCATCTTGCACTGAGGTGTTACGACTGGGCTTGTACAATCAAAGGAGCACATCACTTTTCTGCCACTGTTACCAGGGTTTCCACTTCAAGCCTAACCCGAGTCACGTGACAACCAGTAACACTGTTGCCAATCCAGCCCCCCTCAATGTCCTCTTGATGGCTTCCTTTATAAAAAAAAAACCTGGTCCAACATTTATTCAGTTTAACCATAAATTTCTTTTAAAATATTTTCTAACGATAGAGAATCACTTTCATAACATAGTTAACAGTACTGAGGCAAAGAATCAACACCTTCAGGTAAGGGGATTAAAAAAAATCCCAGTCTCATTGTCAAATGTTTTTTAAAAAACACTTTACAGTCCTCATTCTCTTTTCTCCATACTGTAGTGCATCATCCACCAGTCAGCATTTTCCTTTCTCTTGTTTGGGTCATCTACCAACCAGGCTATAAGATCATAAGAAATAGGAGCAGGACTAGGCCATTTGGCCCCTCAAGCTTGCTCTGCCATTCAATAAGGTCATGGCTGATCTGATTGTGGTCTTAACTCTACTTTCCTGCTTGCCCTCCACCCCTCTCCTCCCCCCCCCCCCCCCCCCCCACAATAGCCCTTGACTCCCTTGTCGATCAAAAATCTGTCTAACTCGGCCTTGAATATATTCAATGACCCAGCTTCCACTGCTCTCTGGGGAAGAGAATTCCAAAGATTAACGACTCTCAGAAGAAATTCCTCCTCTGTCTTAAAAGAGAGACCCTTTATATTGAAACTGTGCCTCCTAGTTTAATTCCCCCATGAGGGGAAACATCCTCTTGGCATTTAATGTCAAGGCCCTCAGAATCTTATGTTTCAATAAGATCACCTCTAATTCTTCTCATTTCCAATCGGTATGGGCCCAACCTGTTCAACCTTTCCTCAAGGCAGCCCCTTAATCCCAGGAATCAAACTAATGAACCTTTCCCGAACTGTTTCCAAAGCTTGTATTCCAAAGCTTGTATATCCCTCCTTAAGTCAGGAGGCCAAAACTAAGCAATATTTCAGTGCAGTCTCACCAACAGTACAGTTGTAGCAAGACTTCCCTCCTTTTATACTCCATCCCCCTTGCAATATAGGCCAACATTCCATTTGCCTCCCTAATTACTTGCTGTACTAGTATGCAAGGACACTAGATCCCTCTGTATTGCAGCATTCTGCAGTCTCTCTATTTAAATGTTCTGCTTTTCTTCCCACCAAAGTGGACAACCTCACATTCTTCCACATTATGCTGCAGCTGCCAAATTTTTGCCCACTCACTTAACCTATCTATATCTCTCTGCACTTTGTGTCCTCCTCGCAACTTGCTTTCCCACTATCTGTGTATTGTCTGCAAATTTGGCTACCATACGCTCGGTCCTTTCATCCAATTCATTAATATAGATCGTAAATAGTTGCAGCCCCAGCACTGATCCCTGCAGCACTCCACTTGTTACAGTTTGCCAACCTGAAAATACCCCATTTATCCTGACTCAGTTAACCAATCCCTCTGCTAATACATTACCACCAACACCATGAGCTTTAATCTAGTGTAGTAACCTTTTATGTGGCACCTTATCGAATTCCATTTGGATTTCCAAATATATTATATCTACTGGTTCCCCTTAATCCACCCTGCTTGTTACATCCTCAAGGTACTCTAATAAATTTGTCAAAAACGATTTCCCTTTCATAAAACCATTCTGATTTTCCCAGTGACAGATGTTAAGCTAACTGGCCTATAGTGTCCTGCTTTCTGTCCTTCCTTTCTTGAATAGAGGTGTTACATTTGCAGTTTTCCAATCTGCTGGGACTTTTTCCAGAAAATCTAGGGAATTTTGGAAGCTTACAACCAGTGTATCCACTATCTCTGCAGCCAATTATTTTAAGACCCTAAATGCAGACCATCAGATCCAGGGGATTTGTCTGCCTTTAGTCCCACTTGTTTTCCTCATACTTTTTCTCTAGTAATTTTTTTCAGTTCCTCCCTCCCTTTTGATTTTCTGCTGTTCTTGGGATGCTTTTTGTGTCTTCTACTGTGAAGACAAATACAAAATACTTGTTCAAAGTCTCTGTCACTTGCTTGTTTCCCATTATTAATTGCCCAGTCTCATCATCTAAGGGACCAAGGCTTACTTTACCTACTCTCTTCCTTTTGATATATTTGTAGAAGCTTTTACTGTCATTACATTTTTTGCTAGTTTACTCTCGTACTCTAATTTTTCCCTCTTTTAAGTCATCCTTTGCTGGTTTCTAAAATGTTCCCAACCTTCTGACCTACCACTAATCTTTGCAGCATTATACGCCTTTTTTGATGCCCATTTGTTACCATTCTTAACTTCCTTAGTTAGCCACGGATGGTGCATCCTGCTTGGAGTTTCTCAATAGAATGTATCTTTGAGAGTTGTGAAATATCTCCTTAAATGCCTGCCACTGCTTCTCTACTGTCTTACACAGCCAGTCCACTTTAGCCAACTCTGTCTTCGTACCCTTGTAATTGCCTTTATTTAAGTTTAAGACACTAGTTTCAGACCCAAACTTCTCTTTCTCAAACTGAATATGAAATTCTATCATGTTATGATCACTCTTGCCTAGATGATCCTTTACTATGAGATCATTAATTCTGTCTCATTGCACGTTACTATGTCTAAATTAGCCTGCTCCTTGGTTGGCTCCAAAACATATAGTTCTAAGAAACTGTCCCTAATACACTATGAACTCGTCCTCCAGACTACCTTTGACAATTCGATTAGTCCAATCTGTATGAAGATTAAAATCGGGCACCATTATTGCAGTACCTTTCCTATAATCCCTCATTATTTCTTGATTTATATTCTGTCCTACAGTGAAGCTACTGTTAGGGGGCCTATAAACTACTCCCACCAGTGACTCCTTTGCTATTTCTTATCTCCACCCTATAAATCAATATGAACAGAGGGTCAGTCGGTTAAAGGAAACTTGTGTTACGGAGTGGACACTGTGTAGGTCAGTAGATGGTGAGCAACAAGTTACAAGCCAGTACATGAACAGAGTGAATCCAGTGGCAGTGTAAATGAAGTTTAAGCAATTCAAAGCATCAGTGCAGCTTTCAGCTTGAATGGTTACCTTCATTATCAAGTTATTTATAGTGTAAGTTTACTTTTAAAACTACATAGGATATCACTGGGGAAGAGTGAGATGTTGGTGCAAACATAAACAATAACCTAGCACTAAAATGTAACCCTCTGGGGGGATGTTTCATCATGCTATCTTGTTAAAAGAAAAATCTGAATGAACCCACGAGTCTGATCTGGGGAGAAAACACCTGCCCTGGGGCAGAATTAATAAGCAGGGGTTTTAAAATGATGGGGAGCCAGCATTAAATTGTTTGTTTTGGGGATTTCCTTTACACTGTTGATAATGCTTCATTTTAAAATATTCTCAATTTGTGGAGTGGCGGTGAGGTTAGCCAGAATGACTGGAAATCATGTAGACCATTTTGTTCTACAACTACAGTGGAGAAACTGTACTATCATAATGGATACCTGGCAGAGAAATACAGCCTGGGATCTAATGCAAGAGTTCAAATGTTGTGAACGGAGTGTAATATGTTTCTTCAGTTGCTTTCTTAAGCACATTAGTTATGATCAATACAGTAAATTCCATTCAGGATCTTGAATGAGCAGTAACTGACTGTGCACTCAGTGCAATCATCTTCACACTTGAAGGAGCACCTAGTGGTATCAAAGTTGTTAATTGACAAATAATTTGCAGTTTATTATCCAGCAGGTCTGTACCAATATGTTTGTGTATATAGAAAATCTAATTTTTTAAGTGTTCCATCGTTCCTCCTAGATGTCAATTTGTATAAAGCACCAACAAATCAGAACTGAACGATACTACTTTTAAAAAGTCTGTATAAATAGAGGAAAATAGCAGTTTTTCCTATCTTAACCCTTTGATATAGCTAGGAGAGGAATCAAGCAGCTGTTGATCTGGGGAAACCACCAGCAGCTCTAAGCTTATACACTACCTCAGAAGCGATTTAGACCATTTCCCCACAAGAGATGCCTGAGAAGTGGCTTTAAAGAGACAGGCCAGTTAGTATCTAAATTTTAAACCATACTCCATGTCCAGAACCACCATTGCACAACACCACTGGAGAGCAGCCTGTCATAATATGTTACATTCTATTGATTCTAAGTATGAGTGAAGTTTACAGCAAACTATAATCCTGTTGATGGTATGGCACAGATATGGAGCTTTATAATTGGTTTAATCCTAAGTCAAAATGACTTTTTCTAGTACCTCGAATGGCAATATTTGAGTTTCCATTTCATTCTATAATAAGTTATGAGTATAAGCTGTGATTTCATTTCAAGGAAATGAAAATGAGAAGTTCTAAGTTGATTCACAGTTTTTTCTAGTTAATGTTAAAATGTAATGTCAAACATGAAGTAGGATTTAAATTAATTCTATCATTTTAAATATTGGAATATAAAATATAATTTGTTACAACAACTTGTATTTATAATGCAGTAAAACCTCCCGAGGCACTTGACAGGAGCATTATCAAACAAGATTTGACACTGAGCCACATGAGATATTAGGCTAAAAGTTTAATAAGGAGGTAGGTTTTAAGGAGCGTCTTAAAGAAGGAGAACGGTTTAGGGAGGGAATTCCAGAGCTTAGGGCTTTGGCAGCTGAAGGTACGGCCACCAATGATGGAGCAATTACAACCAGGGATGCTCGAGACCAGAATTGGAAGAGCATAAATATCTTGGAGGGTAAACATAAGAACATAAATAGGAGCAGGAGTCGACCATATGAGCCTGTTCCGCCATTCAGCATGATCATAGTTGATCATCTGCCTGAACTCCACTTTCCCACCTGCTCCCCATATCCCCTGATTCCCTGAGAGACAAAAATCTATCAGCCTTAACTATACTCAGTGGTGGAGTATCCACATCCTGTGGAGTAAAGAATTCCAAAGATTCACAACCCTCTGAGTGAAGGAAGAAATTTCTCCTCATCTCAGTCCTAGATGATCAACCCCTGTGGGTCTGGAGGAGATTACAAAGATAGGGGCCTAGGCCATGGTGGAATTTGAAAACAAGGAGGGAAATTTTGAAATCCAAGTGTTGGCACAGCACGAGGCAATATCTGTCAGCAAGCACAAGGGTGATAGGTGAATTGAACTTGGTGCGAGTTAGGACACTAGCATCAGTGTTTTGGATGAACTGAAGTTTACAGAGGGTAGAATGTAGGAGGCCGGCCACGGGTACATTAGAATAGTCAAGTCTGGAGGACAAAGTCACTGCGAGTGACACAGCAACTCTGAGATGGGGTACCACAACCTGACTGAGGTCACATGTTCTAGATTTCTTTGAATTCTATGGGAGGATGACGAAATTGACAACTAGAAATAGGTTGATTTACATTTTTTGGAAAATATATATAAAGGGGACTGATTAATCAAAATGTTTAATGGTGATTTTAACAAGTTGCAGGGTCTGCCCACTTTAATGGCAGCTGAAATTCTGAAGTGTCCAGAAAGAGAGTATATTAACCAGGGTTCATGTTCCTGATCGCTGTCCAGTGATCCTCACTGGAAGGGGATGTTGGATTAGGATAGGATTGAGTTCAGCTGTATTTCCTCTTGCAATAGGACCTAAATTTTCAGCACTTCCAGTTACTGCAAAAATTTTCATGGCATTTGGGGCGCCAAGTAGAGATCGCTAGGTGTTGGTAATCTAATAAAATAGGAGAAGTCTTAATCAAGTTTCTGCACAATTTTGCTTAAATCCACTTTGCCACGTATGGTAATCCATTTTAATTTTTTGAAGAAAGACTCGAAAAACTTGCATTTATGTAGTGCCAAAGCACTTTACAGCCAATGAAGTAATGTTTAAAATATGTAGGTAATTAGACCCTCTTAAATATACTCTTACCTAACCAATGCAAAACTCAGTAATTCTTTGTAACAACAGCAACTTGCAGTTTTACTGTGTTCTGAGGCTTAACTTTGAATGTCTGGAATTTAAAATACTGTCTGATTTGTAACAATTACATTCTGCAGCCAGTATTGTGGAATCCCTGCTATTCCGGGATCTGTCAGGGGGCCCTTCTGTTATGGCTGACAATCCATGCTAAATGGAATTGCTGTTATGATCTTGTCCTTTTTAACTAAGTTGTCAACAGTAAGGGGGATTATTCTTGTATTGCTTCCAGTGGAAATTAACTGTCTTGTGTTTTCTCCTCAGGTATATTTAACAGTTCTGAAGCATGGAGATGCAACAACACTAGACACAATGTTGAAGGTAGGTAACCGCTTCTGTACCTCAAGCCTGGATAGTATTTTCTTTTCCCCTTCTGTCTTAGCATTTTAGTATATTCACATTTAAACCAGAAAGTCAGCAATGGTAAGTCATATTTTTAGTTTTCCCCTGAGCCATACAGAGCGGGAAGATCCCAGGTAGGGTCCCCACTTTGTTCTGAACTAATTGCTCGTAGTCAAGTCAGCAGTCTAAGCAGCCACCTGAAGTGCCTGGGAAGAGAGAATATTAACCAAGGTTCACTACCTGATCACTGTTCAATGCTTCTTACTGGGAGGGGATGATGAATGAGGATAGTATTGAGTTCAGCTTTGTCACTTCTTGAAGTTGAATTGCCTCCTGCTGCTGCTCTTCGGGATACACAATTCATAGCTTCTTGAACAAAGGTCCCAGAGGGTGTCGGGAACCCCAAGTCTTAGCCTGTGATGGAGTCGATGTCTTCAACAAAAAAACAGAAAAGAACTGGAGATAAGTTTTAAGCTTAAAACATTTTTAGTTCTGGGATACATTTAAGGTTTTGTGTGGTCCCATGGAAAATCAGCAAAAGTAATTGTGCCCTTTTTTAAAATATCTAACCTCACTTTAAAAATGTAACTTTTGTTTTTGTCCAGCTCTCCGTTTTCATCCTAAAGTTGTTTGGTGCAAAATTTGGTCACTTATAGCTGTGTTGCTGTCTTGTCTGAGACTGACTACCTTATCCCTGGGGAGATATTGTACCTGGAGTGTTATAGGCTTGTGTTGTTTTTTTTTGTGTTATGTCACACCGACATCAGGGGGTGCTGTGATGTAAAATTCCATTGCCGCAGAAAGCCAATATTAATAGAGGTGAATAGTCCACACCTAAAAGGTTGACAGTTTATTCTGTTTTTGATACTGCTAGTTATTAATGCCACTCGATTCAATTTATAATTATATAAAGACTTCATGAATATTTCAAAGTCTTATCCTTCAGTGTAGATTCTTCAGCCTCCAGCCTGAAATATGTATGGGAAGGGACTTTGTAAAGATGTAAAGATTCTCAGTGGAATAGAAAAGCTCAATCCTGGGCATGTGGCAAGTTACAGCACAACTGCAGGACAAAGGTACAAACTGGTAAAATGGCAAGATCAGGACTCATGGGGCACTTTTTCCACACACATCTTTTATTATCAATAGCATGGATATTGTCCCCTACAAGGATAATGGCTCCACTTTTCAGTAAATTGTTGGAAATCTATTCTTAATTTTCACAAATGTTGGTTAAAGTTTGCACATTTGCTCCATTCAGATATTTGCTACCATGTTTCCTGAGATATACAGGGTGACAGTGCCATCCACAGGATTGTCTTGTCACTACATGTTGCCTGTGCAGCTTAAATAATAAAAAAATGACAGAAATAAAAGAGAGTCCATGGTGGGGGGTATCCGTCAGAATTTATAAAGAGCAAAATCAGGATAACATTTCTAGTAAAAATCCTTCTTCAGAATGAAAAATGTGCTGCTTTATGTGGTCTGTGTTTTCGCACCCACACTTTTTGGGATTTTCTTCTCCCTGCTGCTTTCACATGCGTTCAAATCCTCTGAAGAAGGAATTTTCCTCCACACAAGATCAGGGGGCAGGTTGTTCAACCTTGCCCGTCTAAGAGCGAAGTCCAAAGTACGGAAAGTCCTCATCAGAGAACTCCTCTTTGCTGACGATGCTGCTTTAACATTTCACACTGAAGAATGCCTGCAGAGTCTCATCGACAGGTTTGCGTCTGCCTGCAATGAATTTGGCCTAACCATCAGCCTCAAGAAAACGAACATCATGGGGCAGGACGTCAGAAATGCTCCATCCATCAATATTGGCGACCACGCTCTGGAAGTGGTTCAAGAGTTCACCTACCTAGGCTCAACTATCACCAGTAACCTATCTCTAGATGCAGAAATCAACAAGCGCATGGGTAAGGCTTCCACTGCTATGTCCAGACTGGCCAAGAGAGTGTGGGAAAATGGCGCACTGACACGGAACACAAAAGTCCGAGTGTATCAGGCCTGTGTCCTCAGTACCTTGCTCTACGGCAGCGAGGCCTGGACAACGTATGCCAGCCAAGAGCGACGTCTCAATTCATTCCATCTTCGCTGCCTCCGGAGAATACTTGGCATCAGGTGGCAGGACTATATCTCCAACACAGAAGTCCTTGAAGTGGCCAACACCCCCAGCTTATACACACTAGTGAGTCAGCGGCGCTTGAGATGGCTTGGCCATGTGAGCCGCATGGAAGATGGCAGAATCCCCAAAGACACATTGTACAGCGAGCTCGCCACTGGTATCAGACCCACCGGCCGTCCATGTCTCCGCTATAAAGATGTCTGCAAACGCGACATGAAATCGTGTGACATTGATCACAAGTCGTGGGAGTCAGTTGCCAGCATTCGCCAGAGCTGGCGGGCAGCCATAAAGACAGGGCTAAATTGTGGCGAGTCGAAGAGACTTAGTAGTTGGCAGGAAAAAAGACAGAGGCACAAGGGGAGAGCCAACTGTGCAACAGCCCCGACAAACAAATTTCTCTGCAGCACCTGTGGAAGAGCCTGTCACTCCAGAATTGGCCTTTGTAGCCACTCCAGGCGCTGCTTCACAAACCACTGACCACCTTCAGGCGCGTATCCATTGTCTCTCGAGATAAGGAGGCCCAAAAGAAAGAAATTGCTAAAGCACCTTTATGAATGCTTCATCAAAAAAGAACTTGCATTTAACAAGCATCTGTCACCTCAGGATGCCTCCAAATCCTTCACAACCAGTGAAGTCCTTTTGAAGAGTAGTCACTGCTGTAATGTAGAATTCAACTGGTGCACAGCAACATCCCATAAACAGCAGTGAGATGCATGACCAGATAATCTGTGTTAGTGATGTTAGTTGAGGGATAACTATCAGTCAGGCCACCAGGGTAAACTCCCCAGCTCTTCTTTGAAATAATGCTGTTGGACCTTTTATGTTCACCTGAGAGTTGGCATTGGATTAATGTCTCATCTCCATGATGGCACCTCCGACAGTACCACACTCCCTCGGTACTGCTGTGGGAGTGTCGGCCTGGATTATGTGCTCAGGTGTGTGGAGTGGGGTTTGAACCCACAAGCCTCTGACTCAGAGGCGAGAATGCGACCCACTGAGCCAGGATTGACAAATAAATCAATATGGATTTTAAATTCAAGACTAACTAAAATTGTTGCCACTCGTGAGATTGAATGGGCTGTGAATCGATTCCTTTGTATCTACTGAGCGTGCAGAAATTATCTCCAAAACTAACCCAAACTTGCATTGGTTTATGGGGAGAGATTTTCCCTGTTGAACAGGGAAAGTTGAGAGACGATCTGATAGAGGTGCTCAAAAATGCCGGAGTTTTAATAAGGTAAATCAGGAAGAGCTATTTCCATTCTCTGGTGAGTTAGTAACGAGAAGGCATAAATTTAAGATCATCAAAAGAACAAAGGAAGAAGTTAAGGGAAGTTTTCTTACGCAGAAGGTTATTAGGGCATGGATTGGACTACGAGAAACAGTGGTAGAAGTAGACTTCATCATAACTTTCAAAAGGAACACGGATAAATATTTGAGAAAGTACAATTGAATAAGCTGGGGCAAAGGGACAGGGAATTGGGATATAGTTGCAATGTGCCAAATGGCCACCACCTGTGATGTAAAAAATCTGTGCTTCTGACTGCTGATAGCTTGGAAGGTATCAGTACCAGTTATAGTCCTGAGCCATAAACACTAGGAGCCCTATTTCTGATCAGTGTGGAGGTAGCTCATTTCATTTGGAGTGCTCTCTGTTTTCCTTGGAGGGAATTAGCCAGGGTGCATTCTGCTAATAAGCAATTGCTGGAAAGTTGAAACAAGAATAGAAAATGCTGCAAATATATTATGTGGATAGCCTTTATAGCCACTCCAGGCACTGCTTCACAAACCACTGACCTTTTCCAGGCGCATATCCATTGTCTCTCGAGATAAGGAGGCCCAAAAGAAAAGAAAGAATGCCAATGGAATTGATCTTGGCTGTGATCACCTCACAGTTGAATAGCCTACTGAGATTCTGTTTACACTCGACATGAGGAATGGATAATGTGCAAAGTACAGAGGACAGTTGGTACCTGTGAAACTTTACCTCAATATAAACTCTGCCTTTTGAGGGAGGAGGTGAAGCCTGGCTACCCGACCCAAACCAGACTGGACCTGACTACGTGTGTCTGGTTCGGGTTGGGTCGAAATTCCAAGTCCAGCATTCGGGCTCGGGTCGGGTTAGGCTGGACACTGCTTTCGAGAAGTCACGGGATCAGGCTTACCCATGATTTCCCACAACCCCAGCTGCAGGATTAGCCTGCTGCCGGAACAAATGAAGGAGATTCGGGTTGGGCGTGAAAATAAATTAAAGGGTTCGGGTTAGCTGTGGTCAGGTTTTAATTTTATACCCGAGCCAGGCTTTAGGAGGAGGGAGAAAATCGGGAAAGACTGGGGGGAGAATCCAAAATCTGTTGCTGAACCTTGGCCCTATGCTGAAAATGACTGCATGAACAAAAGTCCTTTGGGTGAAGGGAAATTGCATATGAAGTATAATGCATGTTTTCAAATGCCATTTACAGTATTGCTGATCAAATATAATTCTCTTTTACAGCTACATAACCAAGCAGATCTACAGGAAGAGAAGGTTCGAATTGAAAGGTTACTGGGTGCTATCTCACACCCTGACCTCATTCAGAAGGTTTTGACTTTTGCTATGTCGGTATGTTATTTCTTACTATCTAACAAATGATTGTCTCAGGTTGCTTCCATTTCAGTTTCCCTGTTGTGCATTTATTTGCAAATAGCACAAAAGGGCACAATGCAAAGGCTACAAAAAGATTTTCACTTTGCCCTATTTGTGTGTGTTTTGATCAAATAAAACTCGTGCTAGAGAAGCCCCCTCAAGATTTCATTGTGTAGCTAGGGGTAACTTCCCCCAATACCTTCCCATCTGAAAATAATACCTTACCTCCCAGTTAGTACTTCCTCTATTGTGCTGTGTGCCAGTTGTGTGCTTTGGTCCCTGCAGTACTTAAATCCTCACTTGAAAATGAATAATAAATTTGAACTCACATTTTATATTTTGAAAGTTCAAGGATTTTTGCTTTTATTTCTTCAAAAATAAAACATTCTCTTCCTAGTGCCTGATTCCTTTGCTGCTCTTTTCCTTAGGAATGGCTTTACTCTCTCAATCTAGCTCTGTAGAACACTGCTATCAGCATAGTAAATATCCCCACTTGAACTTGTCTCTGAAATGGTACTGGTGCAATGTAACGAGGATTGACCTATCCAAAGAAGTTTAATTAGTGGATCATCTTTAATTCCTGTCATTCCTCTTCCCCATTTTGTATACATGGATCTCAAAGCTACACTCTCCTGTGATAGGAGACCTCACAGTATGAAGACACTTCTCCAGCCTGTACCTCGCCTTTATTGGCAGAACCATTACAGCAACTTACAAAAGAACAAGTCCATGACATCATGGTCAACGAGAGACCCAGATCTTATCTGAGTCACTTCTTCTGTAAAGCAACCTTCTACACACGCAGTGGTTTGCCATTTGACCAGTTGTAGGATGTAAAGTTGAGTTCATCAACACTTTAACAGAGAAGTTCTCACTAATTACCATCGACTGCATGTAAATGAAAGGGGTGGAAAGAACTAAACTTCTATTATCTAACTTACTCCCCCTCTCACCTATTGAAGTGTTGCAGTCTATGTTTCTGAGAAAGGGGCTCACCAACTTTAATGGTATCAATAGTGATTAAGGTGGCTGACAACTTGTTCTCTTCTCCATCCTGGCCTCCCTCCTGTCCTGCTTATCCAACCATTGGGAAGTTCCTAGCATCCGATTGGTATGTGTCCCAACATTGAGAACTGACCATCAGGAACTGGTGCTATTTGCAAGTACTTTATGCATAATGTGTACTTATATTATTTATGTAATTTGACATTAGCTGTATTGTAGCTCTTAATATTAAGGGTGAATTACCTCATCAAAACTACATCAGGAAATATTCTGTTAAATTTAACCTTAACACAGCTACCAGTTACCGGTAGCTGTGCTTGATTTCTCTGATGAGCACACACTAAGCTGTGGTGTCCCATGAAGGGTTTAATCCTGCCATTGTTGAGAAGCATCTTCCCAAACCATTGAGAAAAATGAGTTTCCCAAACCATTTAGAAAAGTGAGTTTGATTTAAAACTCTGATAGGGTGTTTCGGAGTAGAAAATATCACAAGCTCCCAAATCCACCAACACCTTCGTAGTAACTGTCAGACCCATGTCTGTGCCATTTCCCCTGATGCGCACTGTTCTAACTGGCTGGTCTGCTCAGGGGCCTAAACCACAGGTTTTCTGTCACTCTTTTTCCCTGCAGGAACTGCTCACCACCAGCTGGGAGGGCGCGACATTCTCAGCCACGGTATTCTCCATGAATGATCCACCGAGATGAGATGATCCGCTAACAGGAGATGCGCTTATAGCGGGTGTGAGCAGACTACGCTTTGAAAAGAGTAAATCAAAGAAAAATTAGTGTTGTTGGAAACTTGACTGATGCAATAACCTTCAAATTTCTGTTTTACTTTCTGGCTTAGTTACATTAATATAAACATGCTGGAAAAACATTACATGATCTCTTCATTAAGCTGTATTTTGGTAGGATTTATAGTTTGTTTTCATTTGCAGCTGAATGGTGCAAAAAAACCTGAAGAATTAGTCCTGGTTTGTGACGGTGACAGCTTAAATAGTGGGTTTTAAGTTAAAGCCAATCTTTTAAATGCGGCTTCCTGCCACTGTAAACAGTAATGGAACCCGCTGCCCGGGTGCACAAGCAAGGTCAGCTGATAACACTCTGCTGCAGGAGCTTTCCCGCTCTTATTGATGATGCTTGCAAATGAAACTTGATTTTGTTTTTCTATTTTGCATGTGCAGAGACTTAGTGCATATACATCTATAATATATTTGAGTGCTTCCTGAAAGGCACATTTATTTCTCGTAACATTTTGCCTGCCACTTTCACCATTACACTTTGTTGCTAATTCTCCGATTTGTTATCTACCTCATAGCACCTTCTTTGGCAATGTTGGTTGTATATTAAAACAATCTTGCATATAGTGCATAGTTCCTCTGTGTTGCAATTACTTCCTGTAACACTAACCCTATCGCACCTTGTTGATTGTATTTAAACAGCACATCCTCCAAATATGTATGGATCTTGTATCTGCCTACATTTCCTGTCAACTTGTTCCACTATAAATTTCAAAGTCCACATTTACAATGCAAACTCCTTACTGAAACCTGGTGCACTATGAACCGCTATAGTACCACCATTGGCGGGAGGGTATAATTACAGTGTGACATGTTTACATAGGCAGTTTCCATTATAAATGTGGACATAGGAGATTATAAAGAAAACATTTTTTAAAAGGACAGAAAATATTACTTTAACAAGGAGATGGAATCGTCCCCTGCCATTGAACCCTACTTGACCCAAGATCTGACTCCTTAAGTGCAAACCACTGGAGATCGTCGGTATTTGACATGACAGTTGTAAACCTGACAGTTTGGATAAGACTGAAAGCTGTAGAAATCCTGACTTGGGTAGAATTATATAGAATTTGCGGACAGAAACAGGCCATTTTGCCCAACCTGTCTGTGCCGCTGTTTATGCTCCATGCAAGCTTCCTCCTGCTTATCTTTCAACATAACTTGCTATTCCTTTCTCCCTCATGTATTTATCTAACTTTCCCTTAAATGCATCGATGCTATTCACCTCAACTACTTCCCTCAGTCCTCCTTCCTCTTTGCATCTACAGGATTTTAAAAGCTTAGTAAGGTGTTATCTAATCACTTCTCTTTTGTTTTAAGCTGGGTGCTATCCTGCATAGCTGCTGTTTTTTTTTTAATTTTCATGGAAAAATATTTAGAATTGTAGAATCCTAAATAATAAAAGTGGAATTTGAACTGTTCAAGTTGTAAAGCACTGATCCTGATTATGGGGAATAGCAGGACCTTGCATATCATCAATGTTCTGTTTTCATAGAAAAAATTACTGCATTGCAGAATGCAAACCCAAAGAATTGGTAATAAATCTTGAATATAATAAAATTACATTTGTCACGGTCATCTTTAACCAATGGCCCTGCCTCTAGGCATTCACCTGCTTTTAAACCAAATGCTGGTTGAAAACAAAAAAGAGGGAAGGTGGGAATCAATCAAAATGAAGGCAACTGTGTTTCTGTTCACCCTCCCCTTACCTCATTGGAAACAAAATCTTACTGTTGTGCAGTACCTCCTAACTTTAATCATTATAGCTACCAAACAGATAGACAACTTTCAGCATGTCCTGGGTTTCCTGTACATTTCTGATGCTGAATACTATGAAGTAAAATTGAAAGGCATGGCATCCTGATGCTTGGTGGTTAAATGCACTGAGATACTAAGTCATACAATGTCAATGAGGTCCACTTAATGAACCCTGTTTTATGCTGAGGTGATCAATTTTAGGGAAGGCAGCAATGGGAAACCCCAGACATAGGGAAGAGAAATGGAGTGGGGAAACCAGCCACACTACCTACTTCTCCTCCCTTTCTAGTGATGCTGACTGCTGCTGTAGTGAGTTTTTCTGCAAAGTATGTGTGGACATCAGCTAATTACAGTCAGCAGTGATGCCCCAACACAATGGAACAACTTGCTAGCACTCACTGTCTGGGCTTAGACAGGGACCAGTGGCCACTTGGATGAGGTGGCACCAGGCTGCCATCAGTTGTGGAGACTATACATCAGCATGTGTTACTACCTTTAGTAAAGGAATGGAGAAAATATAAAGAAGTATTCAGGCCAGTGAGCCACAAATACATTGCTTGGTTTTATTTCTGTACACAGTGCTTTAGCCTTCGTGGAGCTGATGCACACCAAAGGGGAGAATAATGCTTTTTTAAAAAAAAAAGTTATTTCTATCTTAACCACAGACCTCTTGTTGTTCTTGTAGGAGGAAGTTCGTCCCCAGGACACCGTCTTTGTACTCGGTGGAGTTTCAGGTGGGAGTTTAATGGGTAGGAAAACTGCCTGGAAATTTGTAAAGGATAACTGGGAAGAACTGTACAATCGCTACCAAGGAGGCTTTTTAATAGCACGATTAATCAAGGTAAACACAGAAAAAATATTGGTCTGTCCTGTGACCATGATTCTTTTCCTGTTTCAGTTCAAGGACTCAACATTGTTTCCTTCAGCAGGAATAGCTGGCCATTCAACCTACTCCACAATGATGAGTGCAGCTGAAATAGAGGACTGGCCTTGCACAGGAGAGTGGCCATAGAATTATGACATTGATGCAGTCATGGCGTTCCATTCCTAACCGATTACTTTTTAAAATATGTACGCTGTATTGCTGCATTTTTTTTCGTGCTGAAGGAGTCCTACAACAAGAAAGAGCTGGAAACACAGTTAAAATGAAGATTCCTTGAACTGAGTTTGCTGCGGATTATATTAATCTCTGTACAGCTTTTGTTTCCATTCTTGGTGGTGTTTAGCTGTCTGCCAAGACGTCAGATCTTGTGTTTCTTTAATGGGGTGGACACATCACGTGCCCTAGATTTCTTCTGTGATCTCATCGACTAAGACTAAGCTGATGCAACAGAAGCTTCAGCTACAAGGAACTTAAGATGCCTTTTAAAAATATTTTTCAGGCTTTTTGGTCCCACTTTCAAGGAAAATGCTTTGTTACCTTCAAGCAGAATCACTATATTGCAATGCCACCAACAGCCTCCAAATTAAAAAAAAAAATCTTTTTTCTCCCTGTGGATATCTGAACAAACTCCAGCTGTGTGTTTACTCTCACAGCCAGCATGTGACATAATAGGTTTACGTTTCCCCACAGTTAGCCTTCCCCTCAGGAGGATAGTTTCACGAGGGCCTGTTTTTCCTTTGAGTGTCTGGGCAGCAAGCTGCTCAGCAGGCTAACCAACCATGAACATTATCACAGTCAGGTATCTTTTTCTGGCCTGAAAACCATAGTTAAGTTGGAGCCCTTTCCTCTCTTTCCCTCCTCCTCCCCTCCCCCACCCTGCCATGGCCCCCACCTCTGCTCCCCTGGTCAGATCAGCTAATTGAGTATTGATCTACTACTTCGGTTTATATCTGTAATATAGCAAACATCTCATAATACTCATCAACGCAGAAAATAAAGCAATATGGTAAAGCACTTAATATTTTGTTAGAAAAGGAGGGTGACATTATTTGAAGGATTGACCAGAGCTAGCTTGTGAGGAAGCTCCTGGAGATGGTGGAAATTAGAAAAGTGTGGAGGCATTTAGTCAAATATAGGGCCAAGACTGCTGAAGGCTCTGCCACTGTAGATGGAGCACACAGATGGGGAGTTGCATAGGAGGCCTGAGCACAGAGGAGGCTACACTGGCCCTGGAGGAAGCTACAAAGGTAGCAAGGAGCAAGGCTGTTAGAGGGATTTGTAGATGAAGACAAAAATGTTCAATTTAATGCATTGTGGAGCCAGCGGAGGTTAGCGAGAGCTGAGCCATCACCACAAAGACTGCAGCAGTTCAGGCAGGTGGCCTACCTTCACCTTCTTAAGACAAATGGGGATGGGAGGTAAGTGTGGCTTTGCCAGCACCAGCCACATCCCATGAAACTATTTTTTTAAAACACCGATGAAAATGTGCAGGATAGGATGCAGGGTGGTGGCATCTGAAATTTCTGTTCATTGAAGCTTGGTGTTGGATGAACAGTCAAATAGCACCATGCACTGTAGAGCTGGGGGTCATGATGGAGTGGTACAGCTGGGTGTCATCAGTGTACAGATGAAAGCTGACTCCATTCCTACAGAGAATATATCACCAGTGGGCAACACAAAGAACAGACTAAGGATGAGCGTAGGAACACTCCAACAACAACTGGCCTGCATCTATATAGCAATGTTAACATAGAAGAACATCCCAAGTTGATTCATAGAAGGGTAATCAAAATAAATAGATGCTGAACCAAAAAAAAATTAGGAGGGGTAACCAAAAACTTTGTCAAAGAGGTAGGTTTTAAGCAGAGTTTGAAAGTGTCGAGGAGGAAGAGGGATTTAGAGGGGGAATTTTAGAGCGTGTCCCTAAGCAATCAAAGGCATGGCTGTCGATGATGGAGTGTAAGGAGGGGGGAATGCGCAAGAGGCAAGAGTTGTAGGACCAGAGTTCTTGGGTGAAGGTTACAGGAGAGTGAGACCTGATCGTGTTTCACGTGCTGCAGCCAGATCTGGTGATGGGTAACAAAACCATTTGTGTGTCCGATGTGCTGTACCTCTTAATTTGAGGGAACAAAGATGGCAACCATACCATCTTCCTGGATGGGAGACAGTAAAAGGTTTTGCTGGGGACAACAGTATCCAAGGTGGAAATGAGGGATTGGTTGAGAAAGGAGTTGTTTTGCACTGTAGTTAAACTGGTGGTGGTTGGAAGCAGTTCTGTTGGTGACGTTACTAAATGTAAAGTAAGGCTTGCATTTATGAAGTGTCTTTCACAACCCCTGGAAGTATCAAAGCACTGTACAGTCAATGCAGTACTTTTGAAATGTTATTACTATGTTAATGTAGGAAATACAGCAGCCAATTTATACAGAGCAAGGCCCCAAAGTGATCTATTTTAGTGATGTTGGTTAAGGGATAAATATTGGCCCTACTCCCCTTTGCCCACCTGAGAGGGCAGACAGGGCCTCAGTTTAACACTTTATTTGACAGCCCCTCTGACGGTAATGGTATGGATTATCAGTTTCTGGAGTGGAAATCAAACCCAAAGCCTCCTGACCCAGAGGCAATTGTGCTATCAACTGAGCCACGGCTGACCCCACATTATCTCCAGAATACTATTCAGAGGGATTCCCTCATTAATTTATTTTAATAGCTGTATGATTGTACCATTTTAATAAAGATTTGATTTTTGTTCTATCTCCAGAATATGAAACTCACAGATCAATTTCTGAACTGAATACTGATTCCTATTTCTTGGATGGGAAGATATGTTGCAATTCACTTAATAACTGCTCTTTTACCTTCCACATTTAGCTAACAGTTGAAGGTTTTGCCGGTGACAAGATGGCTGCTGATGTCAAGGTAAAAAGGAATTCTCAATTATTTCCATGTACTGTAATGTCTTTTTTTCAAATTGTAGGGCTTAGCTGTAAATGTTACAGAATTCATATCCTGAGCTGTGATGATTAATGTTTGCTATCTATATACCAGATTCATTGGTCTCAACTAAAATGTAGAAAGTCTTTTTTGGGGGAGGAGAGGAGTAAAATGGAGGAGTTAGCTGCTGACGACTTCAGCATGACATCACTTCCAGGTGTCTTCCCTTTGTTTCAAAGCAAAACCGGACCATTTGTAACTGACCTGCACAGTTTAATATGCTAGTTGGAAACGTACAGAACGCCAGTACCTGCCAGTATCCCCCTAAAACACAGTGTGGTACTAGTCATGCCTGGATCACCCAAGCCAAGAGTTTGAAACCCCAGCTCTGGGAGGGGAGGGTATCCACTAGAATATCCAACACACCCAAGATCGTCGGAATCCAGTAACTTTGTCTATTCATTGACTTGCACGTTATTCCTATTGCTGTAAGCTACTAGATGTTTTCTGTAAAGATAGTCTAGCTTTCCTTGTGTAACTGACTCTAACTGTCTTTTGGAAATTAGCCCAGGGAGATCCTGGTAAATATGTCAGTATTTGGGAGCTTTCCAACAATTTGTCAAGATTCGAGGGAATCCTTGGGATCGTATCATTATTTACAATGGGGGCAGCCCTGAGACCATGTCAGTATTTATAATGGGGGGAACCTGAGACCATGTCCATATTTTCAGGTCAGAGTCCAGGCAGTCTTGTTGAAATTTGCAGGAGTTATTTGGGAATGTGTCATTTTTTCCTGGGGTCACAGACTGCGAGTGCAGGTAGTCCCTCATGTAGAAACCTTTTTATAAGAAACACTGACCTAAAACAGGGTAGAAAAACAACTTGGGAGAAGGATCTGTACAGTTAAAGAGGCACTGGTGATATGTATTAACTTGATTAAATTGTGGAGAGTTTATTGGATGAAGGCGGGTGAATTGCTCATTCGGAGAGCTAGTGTGGACACGATGGGCTGAATGGCCACCTGTGCAGTAAAAATTCTGTGAACCATTAAAGCCTGCAGTTACTGTGATGTAGCCATCACAACCCTGTGTAGTTAGCTATCTAGATTCATGTACTGTGAATTCTAACCAGCTCTGAAAAGGTGCTTAGAACTGCAGCAATCTCATTATCTCATAACAGAATTAATCATCTGAACTGTAGGGGAATTACTGTGTCTTGTAAGTGATTAATGGTTTCATCAATTGCTTATTGACTTTTCTCTTCAGAGTTTGCCAGAGGTGGTTTGCGTGAGTTGTTTCACTTGCTGCTGTAAACTGTGCTTCCAAAAGTGTTTTAAATGCTTCAGCAGCTGAATTGAGTTTGATGATTTTCAAGCATCATGTGCTAATACTTCTGTTGGTGTGTGAGGGTGACCACACTGCTGCAACATCTCTGACCTTCATATTAAAACATGAAACTGAGCAAAATAAAGTTAGATTGTTAGTATGTACGTTTCTCTCACAGCTGGAAACTAATGCTTCTAAAACTGTCAATCCAGGAAGTGTTGTTAGGCTGGATGGGATCAAACATTTTGCCAGATTTTGTAAGTGTATCCTTCTCAAATGTTCAGAACAATACTGGGCACATTTACCATTGTTCAGATTCTGCTCAGATTATAACATTACTTAATAATTAAGATTTTTTAACAAACTCGACCTATCCTTTCATCCAGGGCCTTTTTAAGGATGGAAGTGCTTAAAATCACCTGCAGACATATGCAACTATCCAATGTGTGACCAATTTAACACTAAATATAAATGGGGCTGCCCTCTGAGTCCATGTACCTTTTGATATAAGGTGGATTGGCAGCTGGAATACCAGATGTTTGTATCTGCAGAAGCTGGTTTCTGCCTTGCATCAACTCTACCATTAAACTTTCATCAGATGTTTTCCTGACTGACATCCTGAGTTCCACCCTCAAAAAACTGCAACTTGTTCAGAACACAACTGCCCACATCCTACCCTGCGTGAAGCTCCTGTTCCACTGCTAGCTCTGTGCTGATCGACCTTTACTGTTGGCTCCCTATCCACCTGCATACCAATTTAAAAATCCTTGCCCCACATCCCCCTCCTCCCCACCTCAACCCTCATTCATTCCTATACAGTCTTTGTGCTTGTCTGATTCTGATTTCCATTCCCCACACCCACTTCCCTTGACTTAACTTCTGGCTGCAAAGCCCTCACCCAATGCAGCTCCTCACTCCAGAAGACTTCAGTAAGCCCCCCTCTGCCTTGCTTTCTCTCTACAGTTGTTCAAAAGCCAGTTAACCTATTTACCTCTTGCTTCCAGTTACCACCCCAATCCTCTCTCTCCTATCTCTGATTATTTTTCCACTGTGTGAATGGGATGTCTTATATTAAAAGTGCTTTGTAAGTTGTATCAGCAAATTGGAGCAAGTCAGTGTGCTGCATTGCAATAGCGAGATACGGATTTGTACCTGAATCTTAGTCAGTAGGAGAAGAACTGAGCAGAAGCTGGATGCAGGGGAGAAATTGGAGGTCAGCTCACAAAGCCAGATCAGAGAGTCCCAGATCCATTTCCTGTGAACTGATCTCCAGTGGGGCAGGAGTTGCTGTGCTACAGTTTACTTCAGCATCACTGGGGCAGAGAGGGGAACCTCTGTTGGGGTTCTAGATCCTAATCGCAATCCAAAGATTGACCATCCTCTCAGTGTATGAGTGTGGACGTAATCAGTCAACTCCATAATTGAATAGCTGCAGACATTTGCTTAAGAAATGTCACTTGGCTTATAAATGTTGGGTGGTCAGTGTTATTGGAACTGTATACCAGCAGGAGTTGATACCTTTAGTACAGAAAAAAGGGAAAGGAATAAGGAGCCAAACTCTTCAGTAGATTTCAGTGGCCATGTTAGGCACTTTTCATTGTTATATATTTAATTTAGAAATTGTATTTATTTACCCATTTAATATCTAATCACTCAAATATTGTGATAAATTTGTCTATGCCAGAAATGCCCAAGTATGTATTACAGTATTTGAAGAGGCTCCTGTACATAGAACTGCTTGTCAGAAACCTCCTATATGAAACTCTGTTCACGTGATCCAATTGGAAGCATTCCCAAACACCGCAATCTTTCCTCCGTTGGGAATGTCATTGCGGTAGTGATTTACACAGAGCAACAACCTCTCTGATCGGAAATGATGAAGCATGCCACAGGAAACTGAGGCCATTCAAGAAGTGTACAGATAACCCTGCTCTTTAAAATATCTAGCATTGTCTAATGTGACTATTCAGTCTTCAGTTCCTCGGGGATCTGGGTTTGAAATGAGACCGCTCATTGATGGGATGAAAGTTTTCTCTTTGTATTGGCTGCAAGGGCCTTAAGAGTAATGAGCTTGGGCAGTGTCAATCTAGTTTCTTGTGGATGTGAGTTCACAGCAAAAAAAAACTAGTTGTAATTTGGCACACCTGAGGATGGCAAGTATAGAAAATTAATGGTGCTTTTGAAGTTGAACTTAAAGCACAATGGCAAGAGTTGACCCATCTTATATCTGACCAGGGACTGCTCAATACTGGCACTGGATGCAGGGTTCTGTCCCCCAGCATGGACATTCCTTACCTAATGGATCACTTTTGTTCACCTAACTCTACAAAACAAAGCATCTCTTTAAAGCTGCAAGAAAAACGAAACAAAACTTTAAAGCTGAACTTTTAGTTCACAGCAACTAGAGTATGAACAAAACTGGCTTCAAAATTTCCCCACACACTTTCATTGGTCCCCTTCCGTGCTGTAAGATTCATTCAGCCTGTCGTACCTCTTCCAGCTCTTTGAAAGAGTTGTTTGATTTAGTCCCACGCCCAACCCATTTCCCTGTAACCCTGCAAAGTAGTTATCTTCAAATACTTGTCCAATACATTGCCCTGTGTCTCGTGGAACTATTCCATTTAGCTGTCTGAGATCCAATACATCTGAGCCTTTCTGATGTTCAAACGGCTATTTGAATAATTTGGTTCTAATCCCACTACTGACCGGGCGGCACAGTGGCGCAGTGGTTAGCACCGCAGTCTCACAGCTCCAGCGACCAGGGTTCAGTTCTGGGTACTGCCTGTGCGGAGTTTGCAAGTTCTCCCTGTGACTGTGTGGGTTTTCTCTGGGTGCTCCGGTTTCCTCCAACAGCCAAAGACTTGCAGGTTGATAGGTAAATTGGCCATTGTAAATTGCTTCTAGTGTAGGTAGGTGGTAGGAGAATTCTGGGGATGTGGTAGGGAATATGGGATTAATGTAGGATTAGTATAAATGGGTGGTTGTTGGTCGACACAGACTCGATGGGCCGAAGGGCCTGTTTCAGCGCTGTATCTCTAAATAAATATTTAAGGGAAATCAGTAGCTGACCCATTAAAAAAAAAACAGTCCCTCCTATTGCTGTTCATCGGGCGTGAACAAGCCTCTGATGTATTAACGTGCTCCCCCTTTCTCCTCATATCTGCAGAGTATTTTCCAGTTATTGAAATTCTGGCTGCACTGTTGACAGATGGTCATGAATACTGTAAATTAAGTGACAGGATGTGTAAGTTCAGCATGGTATATACTGGAGATACCCGATTTCCGTTAATGAATTTTAAATCTCACTTCAGCTGTCTTTGATAGTGTTATTTTGAAAAATAATGAAATGACCTGATCCCTGTCCGCTCCCAAATCAAAGAGTAAAAGTACATTTTGAGAGAAATGGGACATTTGATTTGTTTCAAATTGCAAAACAAAAATCTAGGGCTTCTTGTAAGAAGGGAGAACCCGACCCCTCCCTCCACCAGCACTTATAAATATGCACTAGAATTGTACCATTTAAAATATAATTTTTGGAACTCACCCATAGCATAATTACGTCCTGACGCTGTGGAATCCTGTGGAAGTCAGGCTGAAGTAATAACCAGAGGAAACTGTTGGGCTAGAAATCCTCATTTTTCTTTTCCCCAATGCAAGCAACGCCCTCAATTGTGATTTACCAGTGTCAAGTTCCTTATTTCAGCCTTGCTGCTGTGGGAACAGCGTTGAATGTAAGACAGGTCGACACTTCGTTCCCTACACCAGAGAGGGAAAAGAAAAAATAAAACCAGATGGAGATTGATGACTATGCTTCCGTCTCACACTTGGCAAAGGCTTGGGAGCAGATCAGAATTACTTCTGCTGTTTTCAGATCATTCAGAAACTAGATGACTTCGAAGCCAATCCCGTTGGCTGTTTGCTGGTGCCCAGTTTACATCACCTGTGGATTTTGACCTAACCTAAAACATCAGGTCATTTAGGGGCACAGTGCTGAGGCATAATGGAATAGATTTTCCTGGAACTATTGGGGTCCATTGGATTGCCTGACTGCAGCAAATGCAGGAAATTCAGGCGAGGAGGAGCAGGTGCTCACTTGATCTTCCAACCTAAGATTTCTGTCATTTGCAAAGCTCTGATGTCTCCTCATAGTGTCGTTACTGTTTGAGAGATCTAACTGTGCAGTCACTGACTGCTGCATTTGCCATACTGCACTTCAAAAATTCATAATGTATTTGAAGCACTTTGAGATGTTTGAGGGGGCTGATAAACACCAGTCTTTTAAGCTACAAGATACCCTCTCCACATTTTGTCAACCATGAAGTGTTAGTCTCAGCCCTGACCTGGCAATGTCTTTAATTCATCACCAGCGTAAATCTCCTGTCTGCAAGTTGACATGTCAATCTTCATCCCCTTGTCTCTTCAATTTCAGAGCTTTTTCGAGACTCATCCTGCCCCTGCCGCAGAACGAACCATCCAACAGTCCTGTGAGAATATCCTGCTGAATGGAGCCTGGCTGAAGCGCGACGCAGAAGCCATCCAGCAGTTCTTGCTGCAGCGCAAAGGGGTGCACCCTACAATCTGATTGGAAGACCCCCCTGAGCCGCCATCACCCCACTGCCTTGCCACGGGGAGGGGAGTTTGAAAGTATATTTCACGGCCAGAACCTGTCACCTATTAACAGTGGTTGAAAATGAATGTAGTTTATACCTCATTTTGAAAAGAGAACAGAAAAACTATTGGCACTTGATATGAAATGCGTTATTTGGAATGGCTTGTGTGTGCAGACAGTGGCATGGTCTTATGACATTGGATTGGTGACAACTTAGAACACTGAAGCAAGACTGCTGGTTATATTGTGGTAATGTAATTCCTTCCCTCCCCTTTGGCCAAGGCAAGTTAATTCTTATTTAATTATTTCTAGGCCTCAGTTTAACCGTTGATGTCCTTCGTAAAGAGGAAGAAACATCTCAATAACAGCCACATTGAATAAAAATAGGATATATAAATAAAAACAATGTATTAGAGCTTTCATTTAAAAACAAAATGGGTTAGGGACCTCTGAGAATAGGATGCATGAATTTCTGGTGTGTATACCTGGCCATTTTCACTGTTAAATTGCAATTTAGCACAGAAAGAAATTGTTTTAAAGAAAATATATAACTTTAATACTTGAAAAAAACTGATGTGAGTTAAAGCCCCTTAGCCTGGGAACACCACTTGAGAATAGCAACAAAAGTAAGTCCTAATTCCTGTGCTTACATATAACCATTTTGAAAGCCTTAAAACTGGTACAAACTGGTGTGTAATTGGGTACGGGAGGGGTGGGAAACGACTATGTAAATGGTAGAATTAACTCGAGAGTGAAAACCGTGATGTACTAACCCTGCAAAATATAAAGCATTCAGAGGAACGGGCTGTACCTCATTTTAACATAAATCCGATGTTTAGTGTGGCTTCAGTTCACTTGGAGAAGGTCATCGAACTAATTGTCAAACTGCTTCCCTGAAATACTCGTTGTGCTTTTTGTTTTAAGATACAGTTGGTGTTAATAAAAAAAAAAAATTGTCAAAGTGAAATGTCTCTCTTTTTTTTCTGCATGTGATGGAGTATCATGTGTTATATGTTAAAGTTTGGGGATGAATAAAGCCAAAATTTAATTTTAAAGATTCAGATATTGTGCGTGTGAAAAGTTCTAACCACATATTTCACTGTGGCCTGGATTAATCACCTGCCTGACCTATGGACCAAGGAGGGGCAGGAGGTAATGTGTTAATCATTTAAGTAGGAGAATATTGTTTTACTTTTTTTTTAAAAAAAAGCTCTAGTTGTGGATTGGCTCCTGTGTTTGCAGGGTTAAATTGGGGTCTGCTGGGGATGGAAAAATTGGGGGTGTATCCACACATCAGATGACTGGATGAGTTGAGAAGGCTGTTTTAAAAATAAAAAAGCATATTAGATCCTTGGCTTTACTAATAGAGACATAGAGTACAAAAGCAGGGAAGTTATTCCTAAATCTTTGTAAATCACTGCTTAGGCCTCAGCTGGAATATTGTGTTCAGTTCTGGGCACCACACTTTAGGAAGAATATCAAGACCTTGGAGAGGGTGCAGTGCAGATTTACTAAAATGGTACTGGGAATGAGGGACTTCGGTTATATGGAGAGACTGAAGAAGCTTGGGATGTTCTCCTTGGAACAGAGAAGGTTAAGAGAAAATTCGATATAGGTATTTAAAATCATCAATCGTTTTGATAGAGTAAATAAGGAGAAACTGCTTACAGTGGCAGTAGGGTTATCAACCAGAGGAGACAGATTTAATGTGAATTGCAAACAAATCAGAGGCTACATGAAACATTTCAATATACAGCCAGTTATGTTCATCTGAAATGCACTGTCTGAAAGGGTTGTGGAAAGAGATGCAATGATAACTTTCAGAAGGGAATTGGATATATACTTGAAAAGAAGCAATTTGCCAGGCTTATGGGGAAGTGAGACTAATTAGATAGCTTTTTGAAAGTTGGCACAGACATTGTGTTTGTGTGTCTGTCTGTCTGTAGTCTTTGGAGAGTCAAAGCATACAATTGGTTGTGTGGTGATATTCCAAAGCTTACAAAGGGGACTGGCTGGTGTAGTGGGTTAACAGTGTCCTGAAACCTGGGTTCAAACCCAAAAGCTGCTTTTCTCCTGTTCAATCCACATGTTCACTCTGAATATCATTCCTTCTACCTGATCTTTGTTAACTCTCTTTTCTTATTATTAAGGCAATTGCTCTGAACGTTCCTCCTGAATTCAGACTACAATTCCCCACTCACTTTTTCTCCTCCCTACATTCGCACTGTGTTGAACTCAAGCACGATCTATTCTTGCTCATTTTTTGCTAATGATCAAAACTACCAACACAGAAAGAATAAACAAATTTGCATTTATATAGCGCCTTTCACAATGTGCCAAAGTACTTCCACATTCAGTGAAGTACTTTTGAAGGGCCATCACTGTTGTAATGCCCTTACAAAATCTGCTACTTTAGGATAAGTGATCATTTTTGTTTTATTTAAATATATAAAATAAAACACCACTGGTTTGCTACTGCCAAGGTGGATGCATTTTACACAGAGTACTAAAGCTTTTCTATCAGTAACCTGACCTGTGCACTGTGGTTACTTACAATGGACATTTATTGTGCTGGCTTTTACAAACTGCCTCTTTTGCACACTTCCAACAGACAATGATTAGGAAAACAACCCTGGTCAGTTTTTCCCTCCCTACCCTGGGGGACCTTGTTGACAATTGTTGCACTCCAGCTGAGATGGACCAGTGACATTCCTGCCCGCTCTCTAAAATTCAGCTACTCATTTCCTAAGCCTGCTGAGCTGTTGGGAAGCTCTGTTTATACAATTTTGGGGTGGGGGAATCTGAAAGTCTTAAGCTTTCAAAAAAAATCTGCATCAAAATAGCTATTTCCATTACAAAGTGCAAGTGCCAGTCACAGTGTCTGCTGTCATTATTGGGATTAGCCTGTGACATATATTAGCATACTACATAAAATGTCTGCAATAGTTCACAAAATGGCAGCCAGGTGCCTCTGTACCAAACACTGGCACATCATAAAGTTAAGCACCAGACCAGTGTTCAATATCTTAATGACAGTGAATAAATGTGTAAATCTGATTGTATAATTGTAATAAATTAGTATTAATCCATTTGTTTTTTTTTCTCCATTACTGACAATTTGTGGTGCATTTGTTCCTGTGAAGAGAAAACAGTTTGTTGTCAGAACATTATCTCAGCTTTACCTTACTGGAATTCCCAGGCTCTAGTTATAACTGCTTTCTCTATTAGACCTCACGAAGGAACTATACTTTCCACTCTACATACAGTGAGATCTACTATTTGCAAAATGTTAATGTATTTGACAGTGGGTAGTTGATGGATTTTCTATTTTTATTCCTGCCAGTTTACTCCCCTGCTGAGGGAGTTGATTCCTGGCTAGAAAGCTGTTAAAAGGCACTGGTTACTCTTCCAGTACCAGGGCTCAGCGGCTAGCCTTCACATGTGAATCATAGTGAATGGAGGCAGGTTATTTTATAATGGGGAGATTGCAGTTGAGCCCCATCTAGTCTTAGCCCAATAGCCATACTTGAATTTACTCCCAGTGGGCCCCACGTACAGATCACAGTTAGAATTTAATTGATCATAGGCCATAGCTAAAGTACGTGTACAGTCTGGTCACTGACTTACAGGAAGATGTAATCACACTATTGAGGGTACAGAGGAGATTTATGAAGATTGGAGAATTTTAGCTGTGAGGAAAGGTTGGGTAGGCTAGGGTGGTTTACTTTGGAATAGAGGGGGCCGGGGGAAGAACTAGTCAAGCTGTTCTTATACAGCTATAAT
The DNA here is from genome assembly GCF_036365525.1 of Heterodontus francisci. Lineage (NCBI taxonomy): Eukaryota > Metazoa > Chordata > Chondrichthyes > Heterodontiformes > Heterodontidae > Heterodontus > Heterodontus francisci. Next base: position 53,523,212 of record NC_090403.1, read on the forward strand.
GCCGACACTGAGAAATTGCCCAGATATGTCCTATCCACAAAAAGGACAAATCCAATCCAGCTTATTACCATGCCATCAGCTGATTGTCTCATCACCAAAGTGATGGAAGGTGTTGTCGACAGTGCTATAAAGTGGCATTTACTCACCAATAACCAATAACTCACCAAAGCTTACCAATACTTTGAATTCTGCAGGACCAGCTCCTGTTCTTAATACAGCCTAGGTCCAAACATAGACAAAGGAGCTGAATTCCAGGTGAGAGTTGAGAATAACTGCCCTTGACATTAAAGCAACAATTGACTGAGTGTGACATCAGGAGCCCTTGTAAAATTGAAGTTGATGGAATTGGATGGTTTCGGGGGAGGGGGGTGGATATATCTCCAAGATAGAGTCATGCCTAGCACAAATAAAGATGGCTTTGTTTGGCTGAGGCCAATCATCCCAGCCCCAGAACAGTGCAGCAGGAGTTGCTCAGGGTAATGTTAGAGGCCCAACAATCTTCAGCTGCTTCATCAATGACCTTCCTTCCATCTTGAGGCCAGAATGGGAATGTTCACAGGCACAGTTTTCACTTCCATTCACAACTCCTCAGATAATGAGCAGTCGATGCCTGCATGTTGTAATAGCTGGACAACATTCAGGCTTAGGATGATGGGCAAATAACATTTGTGCCCACAAATGCCAGGCAATGACCATCTCCAACAAGAGAGAATGTAACCACCTCCTATTGACATTCAACAGCGTTACCATCCCTGAATAACCACCATCAACAGCCTGGGAGTCACCATTGACAAACTTAACTGGACCTGTCACATAAATACTGTGACTACAAGAGGAAGTCAGAGGTGGGGTGTTCTGCAGCGAGTAACTCGCCTTCAGACTCCCTAATTTTTTCAATCATCTGCAAGGCACATGTAGGAGTGTGATGGAATACTCTTCACTTGCCTTATTGAGTACAGCTCCAACAGCACAAAAAGCTCAAAACCATCCAGGACAAAGCAACCAGCTTGATTGGCATTCAATCCACCACCTTAAACATTCACATCCACCACTGGCACACTGTGGCTGCAGTGTGTACCATCTACAAGATGCACTGCAACAACTCACCAAAGCGTCTTCAATAGCATTTACCAAACCTGAACCTCTACTGTATAGAAGAACAAGGCCAGCAGACATGTGGGAACACCATCACCTGCATGTTCCCTTCCAAATCACACACCATCCCAACTTGGGAATATATTACCGTTGCTGGGTCAAAGAGCTGGAACTCCCTCCCAAACAACACTATGGAAGTACCTATACTACATGGACTGCAGCAATTCAAAAGGTGGCTCACCAACACCTCTAGGGTAATTAGACAATGACACCCACATCCTTTGAACAAATAAAAAAAGATTCACTGATGTGTATAAAATTGAGGGGCCTAATTAGAGTGGATAGGAAGGATTCCTTAGCAGAGTGGGTCAATGACCAGGGGGCATAGATTTAAAATAATTGGTAAAATGATTGGAGGAGTTGAGGATAAATTTTGTCACCCAAGGAGTGATGGGGAGCTGGAACACACTGCCTGAAAATGTAGTAGAGGCAGAAACTCTCATCACATTTAAAAGGTACTTGGATATGAACTTGAGGTGCTGTAACCTACAGGGCTATGGACCAAAAACTGGAAAGTGGTATTAGGCTGATAGCTCTTTTTCAGCCAGGACAGATACAATGGGCTGAATGACCTCCTTCTGTAGTGTAAATTTCTATCATTCTTCTTTCTTAACTCCGCATTGAGACAATTTATGGTTCTCGTACTGTCAGGTAGACCAAGTTTTAGGATAGAATTTCTGAAAAAGGCGAAGGTGTGGGAATAGTTAGTTAGCAAGAAAGAAAGACATGCATTTATATAGCGCTTTTCATGACCGCAGGATGAAAGGGTTAGAATGTATCAAACTGCTGAGCACCAGGTATATTCTGACTGCCGCACTGAGCAGACACTTCTAACTAACGGGACTAGCATGCTTTCTTATCCCTGCCTTTGCAAGGTCATCTCATTGTCTTTGTTTGGTACCAGCTTATAATGTGATTAACCACTCACAGGATCAGATGCTTCTAACACTATCTCCTTGTGCTTACTGTTTTGATGGACTTTGCTTCTGTTCTGTCTCTCCTGAAATGTCTGGTTTTGTTAGAAGTATATTCCCGATCCACCTGACCCTGCTAAATAGATCACTAGTGGTCAGGGATCTTTGGCGGCAGTGGAAGATGCACTGATCTGCACAACTGCCAAAATTAGGCAAGAAAGAAGTATTTATGTGAGGATATATAAGGACTAGGTTTGGAAGAGAGGTTGAACAATTTGAAGTCCCTGGACTAGAGGCAGGAACTGGAGAGTCAGGTTATCCCAGTGAGTTATTTGCTTTTAGATGCATGGATGTATGCATTGTCTGCTTATTGTAGTTAATATCTGAAATAAGGAAAGTCTACCACTGACGGACCAGGCTTGAGGGGCTGAATGGCATACTCCTGCTCCTCTATTTCTATAATACCAAAGTCCAAATTTTATGATTATGTTACGATCGAGGTGGGAGCAATGCACTGTCAATTCAGTCCCATAACTCCACTGGTCACAGCATATTATTAAAGTTCTCCCACCCAACCGAAACAACAGCCAAATTAGACACACTATTAATCCCCAGAATAAAACAGACCAAACCAGGTATCTTTAGACAACAACAAATTAACTATTTATTAAAACTAAATCTTAAACACTATTAAGATAAACCTATGTCTAAAGACCTTACAACTACTTATTTTAACCTAACTCCACCATACACACACACACACACTCACTCAAAAATCATGGTTAACTGGTTTCTTTTTCAAAAATGATGTTTCAAAAATTGGTTGTTTCTTAAGAATAAATAAATAACTGAGTTAATAAGTCTTTGTGGGTTACGTTCCTGATGGGTGAGATATCCTAGTGTAAAAATAATTAGATGCCACTCAAAGTCTCCATGTGGATTTGATGAAATAGTCTCTTCATAGGTAGGCATTCAAAACACTTCAGCTGCAGCAGGCATTAAATAGTTCATTCAACGATGAGCACAGCAATAGGTCAACTTGAATTTTAAAACCAACAGTCTCTCAGTTGAAACTTTACTTCAGCAATACAAATGGTCTCTTCAAAGGATTTTTTTGCCTCCTTAGGCAATTAACTTGGCCTGTAGCTCCTTGTAGAATTTTTGTTGAGAAAAAGACAGCTCTTTTCAGTAGCACGCTTTGCTGGTGAGTCTCTCAAAACTGGTTTCAGCCAGTTTTTACACAGTCAATTTGAAACACTATAACCATGCGACCTCTCCACTCCTGCTGTCACCTGGGTAACAAGTGCAGCTGGCACACTGCCTCAGAAATCCAAAAGCTTCTCTCTCTCTCTGAAATGTATACAGTTTTTAACAGTCTTAAAGGCACACTGTTTCAAATAGAGGAGAAAATAAATATAATTCCATGACAATTATTTAAGATATAAAGACAATATCTTATACTTAACCATTATCAGAAATAAGATGCTGTGCACAAACCAGTGTTTCCAAATCTATATGCCTCAGCCACTTGCTGCCTACACCTGCTGAGTTATGAGACAAGCTATTGATCGGTTTTCACATATTTGAGTTCGGTATCTTAGTGTTTTGAGAAGTTGGTGTTTTGGATGCAGTGGGTTGACATACTGACTGTGTCACACAGTAGTGGGACTTGGCGTAATATTCATACTGATGTTGCACGTGCCTAAGCCTAGTGTCAGGCAAGCCCTCCACCAGCCAAGAATGAGGAATTTTGCCACATGAACATTGATTTTCAACTGTTGTTGGTGAAGAAAGAACTTGCTTTAAAAAAACAATTGGAGATTTCTGATTACCAGACATTGAAGGTGGAAAGTCTGGCATTCCCGGTTAGCATTCCTGCTAAGATGGCCGAATACACAAACCGACGTGGTTGGACCAGTTTGGGTCACATGACTAACTGACTGTTGGAATTTTTTGAATTTGAACTTCCAACAAGGAATTTGAAATCAGAAGGCTGTTCGCTGGCCACTTCAACACCCCCCTCCCCCCCATGCTCTCATGCTCACATCTCTGTCCTGGGATTGCTGCAGTGTTCCAGTGAACATCAATGCAAGTTCGAGGAACAACATCTCATTTACCGATTAGGTACGCTACAGCCTGCCAGACTGAACATTGAGTTCAATAATTTCAGAGCATGACGGGCCCCCCATTTTACTTTTATCTTTAGTTATTTTTTCTTTTTTCTTGTGTTTATTTTATTTTGGTTTGTTCAGCTTGTTTCTGCTGTGCTTACCCACTGTTTTGGTTTTTTTCATGTTTGTGCATGTGGCTGTTCAGTTTCAGTCTATTAACACCCTATCTGTACTAATGCTTTGTCTTTCAGTATACCATTAACATATTGTTTGCCTTTGCTCCATGGCTTTCTGGCCAGCTATTCTGTGACCTTGTCCTATCAATACCTTCTCTTTTGTTATCTCTTGCCCCACCCCCGCTTTACTTGCTTAAAATCTTTTATATTTCTCATATCTGCCAGTTCTGAAGAAGGGTCACTGACCTGAAACGTTAACTCTGCTTCTCTCTCCACAGATGCTGCCAGACCTGATGAGTTTTTCCAGCACTTTCTGTTTTTATTTCAAACTTATCTGGAGTTTGAAAGAAGTAAGCAGCTGTCTTTTGACCAGTGGCTGAGGGCTCTTAAAATACAGCTCAGCTATGAGACTCTCAGAGAAGTAATTCTGTTAGAGGAATTTAAAAACTCTCTCCCACTCTCAATAAAGACCCATGTAGAGGAGCAGCGGATTCAGGGAGCCCAGCAAGACGCCGTTCTGGCCGTTGAGTTTGCTTTAATTTATAAGTCAGTTTCCCATGGGAGAACCTTTCCTAATCACCCCCACAAATCTGAAAAGGACAAAGGTGATAGCTGCCCAAGCAGGCCTGGAAAAGAAAGGAAAGCAGGAGACACAGGGGGCCCTCCTCCAGCCAAAAAGGAAGGTGCATTGAGCAAGAGTGAGACCCAGAGACCTGTGTGCTTCCATTGTATTAAGGCAGGATATTTAAAAGCTGACTGCTGGAAACTAAAGGAAAAACCAGTAGGGTTAATCCGGGCACACCCGCTCAGTGAAGAAGAGAACCTGATGGAAAGCACAGAACGAGCTATGGCTTTAACTGCAGTAAGAGTGCAACCCAGGAAACTTATTACGGCCAGTGCAGGAAATGTTAATAGGATTCCTGAAGGTTATCAGGGTTTTGTATTTGAAGGGAAAGTAACCCCATATCCCTTGAGTGGGGCAAGCAAGCCCACAGTAATTCTCAGGGACACAAGGGCCACCAGACCCCTTTTAATGGGAAAAAGCCTGATCTTTCTCCCAGAGAGTGCAGTGAACACCAGAATGGTGGTGAATGGTATTGGAGGGCAGTGTATGCTTGTACCTGTACGCTGGGTGCACCTGGATTTCGACCTAGTTTCGGGAGCGGTGACTGTAGGGATTGTGCCTAGTTTGCCTGTGGACAGGGTTGACCTACTGCTAGGTAATGATCTGGTGGGGGTGACGGTGGTAGCCCCTCCTGTGGTGAAAGAGAGACCACAGGAGGTCGGAGAGACAGGGCGGTAGCAGGAGACGGTCCCCTGCAATTTCCCTGAAGGTGTAATGGATCAGGCCATGATCAAACCAGCTCCCCCAGAGGAGACTGCATTGGCACTTCAGGCAGATGACCATGAGGTCTGTCTGTCCGAGACTTTCTTTGGAAAATTAGGAGACCCAGGGAATGAACTAAATGGACTTTCCCCGAGGTGAATCTCAGTGAGCCGGCCCAGTATTGCGAGAGTTAGCACAGGCTGCCCAGTCTGAAAGTGAAGCAGAGGGAGTCCCTGATTGCTACTATTTAAAGAATGAGGTACTGATGAGGAAATGAAATTCTCCTCACAGACCTGAAGGCAAAGAGTGGACAGTAGTTCACCAGTTAGTGGTGCCACAGGGGTACCGGAGAGAAATATTAAGGGCCCATGAGACTATAGCGGCTGTACATGCCGGTATACGAAAGACCAAAGCCCGCATAAGACAGCAGTTTGACTGGCCAAAACTCCACAAAGATGTGGTGGAGTGCTGCAAGAGTTGCCACATGTGCCAGGTTGAGGGGAAACCCCAACCTACAGTGAAACCTGCACCCCTAAGTCCTGTATCGGTGTTAGGAAGAGCCCCCAGTAGAGGGCTGGTGAACTTAAGGTACCCCTGCCGAGAACAAAAGGGGACAGGCAGGCACACGGCTGGCACAAGTTTAGAAAGAGAAGGGAAAAAAGTGATCAAGAGGACAGGTTAATTGAAGTCCGGGAAGAATCCTGGATGAAAACCCCTACTGTCCGGTCAACCAACCCAGGAAAGTGTGAAAAGTTAGACCCACATCCTCCTATGTAAATGCAGACTATAGAAGCACCCCACCAGAGTTGCTAACAGCATTTACAGGAACCTGCAGAGACAAAGAGAGACATCTAGGAGACACAGAAACCGTGAGGGTGATGCCTCACCTAGTCGAAGTGTCACAGGAGAGTGCAGTAAAGTCTGCACAAATACCTGCAGGTAGGAGTGTCCCAGAGAACAAAGGGAGAGTAACAAAGAATCCTCATCCACAATCAGAGGAAAAGGGAACCACCCATCCCCTGAAGTCAAAAGTCGTTGCATGACTCAGAGTTCAGGATAGACCCATCCACCACTAACTCTCCTGAGATAAAAAAAAAGGGGAAATTAAAGCAGTCCTGGCACCCTGAAAAGACCATTTTTGATAGGCTTTTAGATTGATGAACGAATGGAAATGAATGAGAGAAATGCATGGTTTTTCTTTCTGCATCTTATATTTCTCTCAAGCCCTGTAATGAAATGCGCCGTTTTTTTTCCAAATCGCATTTCATTCCCCTGGGTGAAGAGGTGTCAGACAAACCCCCACCTGCCAAGAATGAGGAAAATTAATTTCATGAACATTAATTTTGGACTGTTGGTGAAGAAAGAACTTGCTTTAAAAAACAATTGGAGACTTTGGCTGGAGAGAGACATTAGCATATCAACAGACAGTACTTCAAAGTACAAAGGGGCTATTCCCTGCTCCAATTTAATCCAAAATGGACTTCTGGTTACCAGACGTTGAAGGTGGAAAGTCTGGCATTCCAGGTTAACTGCTAAGATGGCCGAATACACAAACAGACGTGGTTGGACCGGTTTGGCTCACGTGACTAACTGACTGTTGGAGTTTTTTGAATTTGAACTTCCAACAAGGAATTTGAAATCAGAAGGCTGTTCGCTGCTGGACTGAGAACACCTCTCTCCAGTCTGCTCTCATCGCACTCTCACCAGTTTCGGAAACCATTGAAGACACATGACCCCCAAGAGAGAAATGTCTTCTACAGTGAACAAGGTTTAAGAAGAATACTAGGCCCCAACGAAAAGCAACACTACTTACAAAAGGACTACAGTGAGCTCAAAGCACAGTAAACAAGAAACTCTTCTGATATTGCCTCAAACCTCTCAATTTTATTTTTCTTCAGCTCTTTTCTGTCCCTATTTGTATGTGTGTATCACGTGTGCATGCTCACGTGGGCATGTCATATATCCGTAGGCGTTAACTGTATTAGAGTTTAAGTTTAAGGTTTAATAAATTTCACTTTTCTTCTTTAAACCTAAGAAAGCCTGTTTATGCTCATTTCTTTGCTTTATAATTGGAAAATGGTGAACAAAGAGTCACCAAAGGGGAGCTCAAAACACAGTGTGTTTAAAATTAAACACTGTTACAATAAGACCAGGTGAAGACAGTAAAAGACCCCTAGACACCTTTCTTACTTGGTCATAACACTAACAGAGGAGAAATACAGAGTGAAGGATGATATCCTCCTTAAGGAGGACCTGGCAAGGTTAGGTGAGTGACACTGTGCCACTTTGACACACTTTTTTGCTTGCCACTCCTGCCCAGTGAATGAATTACAATATGGAAAGTTGCATGCAATTGTTTGGAAAACCTTTGAAAAAGCTGTGATTCCCAAATGAGGAAGGTGACAGGACATCTATTTCACAGCCAATGAATTATATTTGAAGTGCAATGTAGGTAAGGGGTAGCAGCAAAATTAAACACAATACAAATGCAATGAGATAAATGACCAGTTAATCTGTTTTGGGGGTATTGGTTGAGGGATAAATGTTAGCCAGGCCACCACAAGAAATGTGCTATGAGATCTTTGTAATCCACATAAACAGGCAGACAGGGCCCAAGTTGAATGTTTCATGCAAAGGGTGGCACCTTCAACAATGCAGCATTCCCTCATACTATACTAAAGTATTGGCCTAGATTATGTGTTCCTGTCATAAAGTGGGATTCAAGCCATAATTTTCTGACCCTGACACGAGAGTGCTTCCTGAGTCGAGCTGACTTTTCAGTTAGCTGATTTCAACCAGATGCCACTGGAGGCTAAAACAATTGCCCTCAATGTCCTTGGAGAATGGGAGAGAGAAATCAGCAAGGTTTTCCAGCCTTGATCACTGTCTGACGACTCCTGCTGGAAATGTAACCAACTGCTGCACTTTGTGGCACTCTCTCAGCCAGAAAATTATGACTTCAAGCCTCACTTGAGGAATTAAGAATATCATCTAGGCTGACACTGCAGTGCAATCCGGAGGAGGGTGTGCTCTGTTTCTGGAGATACTGTCTTTCGGATGTTAAATTGAGATCTTGCTTGGGTGTTTTGGTAGATTCAAACAGACCCTATGGTACTATTTACGAAAAAGCAGAGAGTTCACTCACTGTGCTGGCCAACCAACAACACCAAAAGCAGAATTAGATACTGGAATTAAACTCAACAGGTTAGGCACCATCTGTAGAGAGGAAGGTCGGGTTAACATATCAGTTTGATGACCACTAAGAGCAGATTCTTGTTTCGAAGAAGGGTCACTGATGCGAAACGTTAACTCTGCTTCTCTTTCCACAGATGCTGCCAGACCTGCTGAGTGGTTCCAGCATTTCTTGTTTTTATTTCAGATTTCCAGCATCCGCAGTATTTTGCTTTTATTTTAGTATTTGTGAATGGTTGTTTTGCAGACTACAGGAAGTTATATAGTGGGATTCCTCAGGGGTCGGTGGCATGACCACTGCTTTTCTTGATCTATATTCATGGCATAGACTTAGGTGTGTGCAGGGCACAATTTCAAAATTTGCAGATAACACAAACTTGGAAGTATTGTGAACTGTGAAGAGGATAGTGATAGACTTCAAGACGACATAGGCAGTACATAAAAAGCTACTGTTTCCACATGGCATTGTAATTTAATAGTGGCCCACCTGCAGTTCTTACACCCACAATAAGATATATAGGCATACACAGCTGGTGTAGCAAAATTTAAGGGTTGTTTTTAACTCTGTACCCGTAGCCTTGCTGCTTTATTAATCCAAACAAATGCTTTGTTTCATGTGTTGGGAAACCAGTGTTATCTCTAAATTTTGGCAGTTTCATTCCACCCTGATCAGGAGGCTCTGGATCTTGGACAGTGGAGGCAGAGATTTATGTAACATGGGCCTGTGACTTCAGCAGCTCACAATCTGAAACCGTTGTGGTCAGAACAATGCCACCAAGCACAGGTGGGATCTTGGACTTTGGTGTCACATTTGAACCGAGATGAACTAATAACTCGTTGACACCATCACTAAGACCATGGCATCAACCCAACTTCACCTCATCTGCTGCTGAAATTCTCATTCATGCCTTTGTTACTTCAACACGTGACTATTCCAACACACTCCAGGCTGGTCTCCCACATTTCACCCTCTGCAAACTTGAGGTCATTCCAAACTCTGCTGCCCATGTCTTAACTTGCACCAAGTCCTGTTCCCCTATCACCTCTGTGCTTGCTGACTTGTATTGGCTCCCAGTCAAGCAGCTTCTTGATTTAAAAAATCTCATCCTTGTTTTCAAATCCCTCCATGGCCTCACCCCTCCCTATCTCTGTAATCTCCTCCAGCCCCACGACCCTCCGAGATATCTGCGCTCATCTAATTCTGGCCTCTTGAGCATCCCCGGTTATAATTGCTTCATCAGTGGTGGCTGCACCTTTAGTTGTCCATGCCCTAAACTGTGGAACTCCCTCCCTACACCTCTCCGCTTCCCCACCTCGCTTTCCTCCTTTAAGACACTCCTTAAAACTTACCTCTTTGACGAAGCTTTTGGGCATCTAACCTAATATCTTGTGTGTCTTGGTGTCATATTTTGATTCATAACGCTCCTGTGAAGTGCCTTGGAATATTTTATTATGTTAGAGGCACTATATTTTTATTTTTTATTTTGATTTTATTTAGAGATACAGCACTGAAATAGGCCCTTCAGCCCACCGAGTCTGTGCCGACCATCAACCACCCATTTATACTAATCCTACACTAATTCCATATTCCTACCACATCCCCACCTGTCCCTATATTTCCCTACCACCTACCTATACTAGGGGCAATTTATAATGGCCAATTTACCTATCAACCTGCAAGTCTTTGGCATGTGGGAGGAAACCAGAGCACCCGGAGGAAACCCACGCAGACACAGGGAGAACTTGCAAACTCCACACAGGCAGTACCCAGAATTGAACCCGGGTCGCTGGAGCTGTGAGGCTGCGGTGCTAACCACTGCGCCACTGTGCCGCCCATAAACATGCTGTTGTTGTAGATAAAGAATATTGTGGCGTAGGATTACGAGTTGATTGTGGGATACATATCAGTGCACAGATGGCATGCAAAAATACCGTCACTTTATACTTTCCATTGGCATTCTCCACTGCTGACTTGCTGAAAATATGAGTGTGGCATGTTGGAAAACAAATATCCTGGACTGAGCATCTGTTCTTTCCGAAGATGAACATTTTATGTGAGGCAGTTCTGTTCATTTGCGCATTTGTCACAGGAAGAAGCTACCACATTTTCACAGAAACCAGTTACAAAGCATTAAATTAACTCAAACCAAACTGGTTAGCTCAGAACTGGACATTAGATAACAGAATTATACTTTATATGAGATAATCCTAACATCCAGGATGGCAATAGAGGAATTACAGTTGGTTTCATAGAAAAAAAAGGAGCAGGAGGAGGCCATTCGGCCCTTCAAGCCTGCTCCACCATTCATTATGATCACGGCTGATCATCCAACTCAGTAGCCTGTTCCGGCTTTCGCCCCAGACCCTTTGATCCCTTTAGAACCAAGAGCTATATCTAACTCCTTTTTGAAAACATTCAATGTTTTGGCCTCAACTGCTTTCTGTGATAGCGAATTCCACAGGCTCACCACTCTCTGGAAGAAATTTCTCCTCATCTCAGTCCTGAAAGGTTTACCCGTATCCTTAGACTATGACCCCTGGTTCTGGACACCCCCACTACCGGAAACATCCTACCTGCATCTACCCTGTCAAGTCCTATTAAAATTTTATAGGTTTCTATGAGATCCCCCCTCACTCTTCTGAACTCCAGTGAATATAATCCTAATCAACTCAATCTCTCCTCATATGTCAGTCCCACCATCCCAGGAATCAGTCTGGTAAACCTTCGCTGCACTCCCTCTATAGCAAGAGCATCCTTCCTCAGATAAGGAGACCAAAACTGCACACAATAATCCAGGTGTGGCCTCACCAAGGCCCTGTATAATTGCAGCGAGACATCCCTGCTTCAGCCCCCTAGGGTTTGTGCAGGGAAAAGTTGCTAGGGTTCATGCCCCTGATTGCTATTCAGCAACTCCACTGGAAGCTGTATGGAAATTAAGTGAGAATAGAATTGAGCTCAGCAGTTGATTGGGCATCAGCTGTTGATGCCCAATGTTTGGTTAAGGTGCTGATTCTCACTGACAAAGTTCATTACCACTTGGCCCAGAAAACAGAGGGTAACTGGGGCCTGAGAGACTGTACAACAACTTACATTTCATAGCACACATCAAATACAGAGACATCTCAGAGCACTTTAAAGAGTAGCGCACAGCAAGTGGACACTAATTAAGTTGTGGTGGAAGGGCATTGGTGGGGGTGGGGGTGGGTGAGAAGCATATCTGAAGAAGAGGTACTTGGAAAGATTTTTGAGGGAAAGGGAGGAGGATTTGGAAGGCAAAGGCAAAAGGAGCAGCCACCAATTGCTGAGTGGAGGGAGCAGGTATCCAGTATCAGAGGGTTGAAAGGTGCTATAGTGATAGATGGCTGGAGGAGATCCCAAGGTAAGGAGGGATGAAGTCATGAAAAGATTTAAAGGTGACAAGAATTTTAAAAGTACCATTCTCTGTGCAATTCTCTATGACATAGGCAGTATGTACAGCTTAAATGAGGAGCCTTAGTGTGGGTGATCACACAGGTTCCAATATTCCTGATGAAATTGTTTAGGAATAGTGGAAGCAGGCAGCATGGCACGATGAGAGATGGGGAATCCAACCTTGAGGCAATAAATGTTTCAGAATGCCAGAGTAAAGGGTCAACACGTCCCCAAAAGGAATAAAATTGGCAGGAACTCCCAGATCTTAGTGTTGACTTGTGACCTAAACAGCAACACAGCAGAGGCCAAGGTAATAAAGATTGCACTTAAATGAGATGCAGAATGGCCCTATGTGGCAGAAACACTTGCAGTGTAACAGGTTTTTGTACCATATTCTCAACTAAGACTGCCTACTTGCACCTCCACCCCTGCCTCAGCTTATCTGCTGCTGAAACCCTGATTCATGCTTCATTGCCTCCCAACTTGACCAGAACATGAGTAGACCATTTGGCCTCTCGAGCCTGTCCCGCCATTCAGTATGATCATGGCTGATCTTCTGCCTCAACTCCACTTTTTCCACTTGCTCCCCATATCCCTTAATTCCCAACAAGCTGTCCACCTCAGGCATAAATATATTCAACGCTGGAGCATCCACAACCCTTTGGCATCAACAAGTCCAAAAATTCACAATACTTTGAGTGAAGAATCTTTTCTCTTATCTTAGTCCTGAATGATCGATCCCTTATCCTGAAACTGTGCCCTCCTGTTCTAGATTTCCCAGCCAGGGGAAACAACCTCTCAGTATCTACCATGTCAAGCCCCATCAGAATCTTGCATGTTTCAATGAGATCGCCTCTCATTCTTCTAAACTCTAGAGAACATAGCTCCAATTTACTCAAGCTCTCATCATAGGAAAACCATCTCATCCCAGGAACCAATCTAGTGAACCTTCGCTGTACCACCTCCAATGCAAGTATATCCTTCCTCAAATATGGACACCAAAACTGCACACAGTTCTCCAGATGTGGTCTCATCAAAGCCCTGTACCATTGTAGCAAGACTTCCTTATTCTTGTATTCCAATCCTCTTGCAATAAAGGCAAACATGCCATTTGCCTTCCTAATTGCTTGCTGTACCTGCATGCTAACTTTGTGTTCCTTGTATGAGTATACCCAAGTCCCTCTGCACATCAACACATTTAGAAATTGCAGGCCTTTTAACAAATATTCTTTCAGTTCTTTCCATTGAATAACCTCACACCTCCCCACATTATACTCCAGCTGCCACATTGTTGCCCATTCACTTAACTTCTCTACATCTCTTTGCAGCCTCGGTGTCCTCCTCACAGCTTACATTCCCACCTAGCTTTGTATCATTATCAAACTTAAGATACATTACTCTCAGTTTCTTTATCTCCAAGTCATTAATATAGATTGTAAATAGCTGAGGTCCCAGCATCGGTCCTTGCGACACTCCACTATTCACTGCCTGCCAACTTGAAAATGCGCTGTTTATCCCCACTCTCTACCTCCTGTCCATTAACCAATCCTCTATCCATACTAATATATTACCCCCAACTCCATGAGCCCTTATCTTGCATATTAACCTTTTGAGTGGCACCTTATCGAATGCCTTTTGGAAATCAACTGGTTACCCTTTATCTACCCTACTAGTTACATCCTCAAAAAACTCTAATTTGTCAAACACGATTTTCCTTTCATAAAAACATGTTGACTTTGTCTGATCATACAATGATTTCCTAAGTGCATTGTTAAGACTTCGTTAATAATAGATTCCAGCATTTTCCTGATGACTGATGTCAGGCTAACTGGCCTGTAGTTTCCTGTTCTCACTCTCCCTCCTTTCTTGAATAGCAGTGTTACATTTGCTGACTGCCAATCCATTTGAATTGTTCTAGAATGTAAGGAATTTTAGAAAATCATAACCAGTGCACCCACTATCTCTGCAGCTACCTCTTTTAGAACCGAAGGACCTGTTTCTGTGCTGTATAACTCTATGACTATGACTCTATTTTTTTCACCCAGAGGGTGGTTGGAATCTGGTGGAGAGGTGGTGGAGGCAGGAACCCTCTATGAGAACCCCTAGGAAGTAAGCCATCAGGTCCTGGGGATTTGTCAGCTTTTAGTCCCTTAAGTTTCTCCAATACTTTTTCTCTGCTGATATTAATTACCTAACATTCCTCAATCTTTTTAGCCCCTTGGTTACCCTCGATTTCTGGTATGTAATTTGTGTCTTCTATTGTGAAGACAAACATAAAATATTTGTTCAACATCTCTGCCATTTCTTCGTTCCCCACGATAATTTTTCCTGTCTCTGCTTCTAAGGGACCAACAATTATTTTAGCTACTCTCCGTTTTATATTTTTCACCCTGGGTGTCCTTGTGCATCAGTTGCTGAAAGTAAGCACGCAGGTGCAGCAGGCAGTTAAGAAGACAAATGGTATGTTGGCCTTCATAGCGAGAGGATTCGAGTACAGGAGCAATTATACAAGGCCTTGGTGAGACCACATCTGGAGTATTGTGTGCAGTTTTTGTCTCCTTATCTGAGGAAGGATGTTCTTGCTATGGAGGGAGTGCAGCGAAGGTTCACCAGACTGATTCCTGGGATGGCAAGACGTATGAAGAGAGATTGGGTTGATTAGGCTTGTATTCGCTAGAGTTTAGAAGAACGAGAGGGGATCTCATAGAAACCTACAAAATTCTAACAGGACTGGACAGACTAGATGCAGGAAGGATGTTCCCGATGGCGGGGGAGTCCAGAACCAGGGGTCACAGTCTAAGGATAAGGGGTAAGCCATTTAGGACTGAGATGAGGAGGGATTTCTTCACCCAGAGTGGTGAACCTGTGGAATTCACTACCACAGAAAGCAGTTGAGGCCAAATCATTAAATATATTCAAGAAAGAGTTAGATATAGTTCTTGGAGCTAAAGGGATCAAGGGAAACGGGAGAAAGCGGGAACAGGTTACTGAGTTCAAATGATCAGCCATGATCGTATTGAATGGCGGAGCAGGCTCATAGAGTCATACAGCACAGAAACAGGCCCTTTGGCCCATCGTGTCTGTGCCGGCCATCAAGCACCTAACTGTTCTAATCCCATTTTCCAGCACTGGGCCCATAGCCTTGTATGCTATGGCGTTTCAAGTGCTCATCTAAATACTTCTTAAATGTTGTGAGGGTTCCTGCCTCTACCACCTCTTCAGGCAGTGCGTTCCAGATTCCAACCACCCTCTGGGTGAAAAGTTTTTTCCTCAAATCCCCTCTAAACCTCCTGCACCTTACCTTAAATCTATGCCCCCTGGTTATTGACCCCTTTGCTAAGGGAAAAAGTTTCTTCCTATCTAACCTATCAATGCCCCTCATAATTTTGTATACCTCAATCATATCTCCCCTCAGCCTTCTCTGCTCTAAGGAAAACAACCCCAGCCTTTTCAGTCTCTTTTCATAGCTGAAATGCTCCAGCCCAGGCAACATCCTGGTGAATCTTCTCTGCACCCTCTCCAGTGCAATCACATCCTTCCTATAGTGTGGTGCCCAGAACTGTACACAATACTCCAGCTGTGGCCTAACTAGCGTTTTATACAGCTCCATCACAACCTCCCTGTACTTATATTCTATGCCTTGGCTAATAAAGGCAAGTATCCCATATGCCTTCCTAACCACCTTATCTACCTGTGCTGCTGCCTTCAGTGATCTATGGACAAGTACATCAAGGTCCCTCTGACCCTCTATACTACCATCCATTGTATATTCCCTTGCCTTGTTAGTCCTCCCAAAATGCATCACCTCACACTTCTCAGGATTAAGTTCCATTTGCCACTGCTCTGACCATCTTACCAGCCCATCTATATCTTCTTGTAATCTAAGGCTTTCCTCCATTTACAACACCACCAATTTTCGTGTCATCTACGAACTTACTGATCATACCTCCTATATTCACATCTAAATCATTAATGTACACTACAAACAGCAAGGGCCCCAGCACCGATCCCTGCGGTACACCACTGGTCACAGGCTTCCACTCGCTAAAACAACACTCGACCATTACCCTCTGCCTCTGGCCACTAAGCCAATTTTGGCTCACAGGGCTGAATGGCCTACTCCTGCTCCTATTTTTCTATGTTTCTAAAATACTGCAGATGCTGGAAATCTGAAATAAAAACAAGAAATGCTGGAAATACTCAGCAGGTCTGTCTTTTTGAAATGTTGTGTACTCTGGAATATTTATTTCCCAACCTTGGTCACCTTGTAATTATGTCTCTGTAATCACAATTACTATTTGTGTTGCTAGTTCATCAATCTTATTGCAAATGCTTCACGCATTCCGATAAAGAGCCTTTAATTTTTTTTAAATAACATTCTTTGCATAGTTCAATATGTTGCTCACTAAACTTCCCAACTTCCACCCTCCATATCCCCCACTGTGCTCAGACTTAAATTGATTCCTGGTCCATCAATGCCTCAACTATAAAATTCTCATCCCGATGTTCAGTTCCCTCCATGATCTTGCCCTTCCCTATCTCTGTAACGCCAGCCCTTGATCTTTGGTCTCTTGTGCACACACCTAACCACTCCATTTGCCCAGCATTGACAACTGTGCCTTCAGTCATCCAGATCCTAAGCTGTGGAATTCCTTCCCTACATCTCTCTGCCTGTCCTTTAATCTGCTCTTTTAGATTTTTTTTATTTTTAGAGATACAGCACTGAAATAGGCCCTTCGGCCCACCGAGTCTGTGCCGACAATTAACCACCCATTTATACTAATCCTACACTAATCCCATATTCCCCTACCATCTACCTATACTAGGGGCAATTTATAATGGCCAATTTACCGATCAACCTGCAAGTCTTTTGGCTGTGGGAGGAAAC
Organism: Heterodontus francisci; assembly: GCF_036365525.1. Classification (NCBI taxonomy): domain Eukaryota; kingdom Metazoa; phylum Chordata; class Chondrichthyes; order Heterodontiformes; family Heterodontidae; genus Heterodontus; species Heterodontus francisci. Next base: position 53,540,387 of record NC_090403.1, read on the forward strand.
CCACGCAGACACAGGGAGAACTTGCAAACTCCACACAGGCAGTGCCCAGAATTGAACCTGGGTCGCTGGAGCTGTGAGGCTACGGTGCTAACCACTGCGCCGCCAATCTACCTCTTAGACCAAGCTTTTAATCACCTGCCCTCATACTTCCTTTAAATCAGCATCAAAATGTGTGTCTAATGACATTCCTGCAAGAATGTTGAGATGGTGTAAAAATGCCAATTGTTGTATTGGTGGTATTCCAATAAATACAACATAAATATATGCTTCTCTGACCCAATGCATCAATAAATGTAATAATTTTCTGAAACTCACTCTGGAAACACGATATTCTATTAATTTAAGTATCTAAAAATCAGATTGTAAAATGGGATCCCCTTGAATTTTCATCACATTTACAGCACAGTAGCCCGGTTTTGGACTCTGATCTCATCAATTCCTTCAACTTCTTCATGGCAAATTGTGAAACTGAATTTAATGAATCTGGTAATTGGTAGACGAGCACCACAGCAGAAAAAAGTCCATGAAATCCACTGAACTTTATACAAGCCTAACTGCTTCACTCCACCTTACATACGAATTAGGAGCAGGAGAAGGCCACTTGGCCCCTCGAGCCTCCTCTGCCATTCAACAAGATCATGGCTGATCTGATTGTAACCTCAACACCACATTCCAACCTAGCCCCAATAACCTTGCACTCCTTTGCTCATCAAGAATCTATCTACCACTGCCTTAAAAATATTCAAAGACTCTGCTTCCACTGCCCTTTGAGGAAGAGAATTCCAAAGACTCACGACCCTCTGGAAGAAAAAAATTCTCCTCATCTCTGTCTTAAATTCCTTTCAAACGGTGACCCATAGTTCTGGATTCTCCCACAAGAGGGAACATCCTTTCACCATCCACCCTGTCAAAACCCCTCAGGACCTTATGTTTCAGTCAAGTCACCACTTACTCTTCTAAACTCCAGCGGATACAAGCTGAGCCGGTCCAACCTTTCCTCATAAGGCAACCCGCCCATTCCAGATATTAGTCTACTAAACCTTCTCTGAACTGCTTCCAACGCATTTACATCCTTCCTTAAATAAGGAGACCATTTCTGTACACAGTACTCCAGATGTGGTCTCACCAATGCCTTGTATAGCTGAATCATAACCTCCCTACTTTTGTATTCAATTCCCCTTGCAATAAACGATAACATTCTATTAGCTTTCCTAACTACTTGCTGTACCTGCATACTAACCTTTTACGATTCATGCACTAGGACACCCAGATCCCTCTGCATCTCAGTGCTCTGCAGTCTCTTACCATTTAGATATTATGCATCTTTTTTATTCTTCCTGCCAAAATGGACAATTTCATATTTTCCCACATTACACTCTATTTGCCAGAACTTTGCTCACTCACTTAACCTATTTATATCCCTTTGTAGCCTCATGTACTCTTCACAAGTTACTTTCCTACCTATCTTTGTGCCATCAGCAAATTTAGCAACCATACCTTCTGTCCCTTCATCTAAGTCATTTATATAAATTGTAAAAAGGTTGAGGCCCCAGCACTGATCCCTGCGGCACAACCACTTGTTACATCTTGTTAACCCAGAAAATGACCCATTTATGTCTAACTCTGTTTCCTGTTAGCTAGCCAATCTTCTATCCTTGCCAATATGATACCCCCTATATCATGAGCTTTTATTTTCTGCAATAACCTTGATGTGGCACCTTATCAAATTCCTTCTGGAAATCCAAGTACGGTACATCCACCAGTTCCCCTTTATCCACAACACGTTACTTCTTCAAAGAACACCAATAAATTGGTTAAACATGATTTCCCTTTCACAAAACCAGTTTGACTCTGCCTGATTACCTTGAATTTTTCTAAATGCCCTGCTCTACCATCTTTAATAGCTTCTAACATTTTTCCCAAGACAGATGTTAAGCTAACTGGCCTGTAGTTTCCTGCTTTCTGTCAAATAGCCCCCTCCTGTGCTGTATCATTTAGTTGCTCGAAGGAGAGCAAAAAAATGTCAGAAATGAAACAAGAATCACAATAAAGTCAGACTGGTCCCACCCCACCCTTGCATTAAATGAAACCTTGCTAGTAGCTCATATAAGAACGGCAATGGAAAGAAAATGCTTGCAATTATTTGTGGTTTCAGGAATGAATATAGCAAAGCTGTGCACACCTAGTTTTGATGTGCTAAAGTTTGCAGTTCTGCTGTTCCTCTTTGCTGGACCTCCCTCCCTGGAAACGGCGGGAAATACAAACCTGAACCGCCACACTCACACCAGTAGCCGCGTCTACTTCCGCCGTCTGAAAGTAGTTCCCCAAGTTTATCATCAACTGCTTTTAAGAAAAGCCTGAGAATACAACTTGCATGGACAAAAATCTAGCTTTCGCCGCATTTTGATTGCTCTATTCGCAGAGGACTCTTTAGATAAAATAAGGTTTCAGTTCCAGCAATGGAAGAGAATGAAACGCACGATCTGATTCGTGGAGAAAAAACTGCAGCGCCAAACCCCTCAAGTTTAGGACGGTCGATAAAATTAGACGAAGATCATTCGGAGGGAGGCGCAGGGAGAAGGGGAAATGTCTCCAAATACTAAAGGCCAGCTCGGGCCACATTTCCCGATTTCAAATTCGGTTGAAAGTGGAGACCAGGGCCGCTTGACCAATCAAAGGTCGGGTTAGATCGCAGAGGCGGCAGTTGAGGACATGTGATGCGCTTGACCAATCAGAGATCGCGTTAGATCGCAGCGGCGACAGTTACAGGCATGTGACGCATACGGGCAGTGGCTGGCGCGATCCACCAATCAACGATCACGTTGGATGTCTCGGTGAGCGGGGTGGGGGGGGGTGGGTGTGTGACGCGCGTGGTGGGGGAGCGAGGGAGCGGCCCGGCCAATCGGACGACGCGTTAGGCGGCGACGGCGGTTGAGCGTGTGACGCGTGGGGGGCTTCTGGACCAATGGGACGGCGCGTTAGATGGCGGCGGCGGTTAGCGGGGGAGAAGGAGGGGGAGGGGAGCCCCGCGCGCCGCCGGTATATCGCTCCGCCGCCGGCGGGACTCGGCTTTTGCGCAGCTGCGGAGCCGGGAGAAGGCGTGAGGGGACCTCCGGCTCTGTGGAGGAGCGAGAGAGAAAAAAGCACCAATAAAATAAAAGACATTGAAGCAAATAACAATAAAATACCCCAGAGTTTATCTTAAAAACCATAATCTCAGTAACCCAGCATCATTTATGGCCGTTTCTGCTTGAGAAAAATCCTCGTTGTTTCCCACATGAGATTCGTTAACATGGAGCTTATCACAATTTTAGAGAAAACCGTCTCTCCAGGTAAGGGGCTCAGGGGGAAAAATGTCTCTTTACCTTTTTCTCCGCCTTCCGTGTTATTTTAAAGTTTGCTTTGATTTTTTTAAACATAGATCGCAATGAGCTGGAAGCAGCGCAGAAGTTTCTGGAACAGGCGGCTGTTGAGAATTTGGTCAGTATTAGATTCGTTTAATTTTTTTTGAATGGGTGAGGGGCCATTTGATTTAATTCTTCATTTTAAAAAAAAAATAGTGCTTCTGGGGTGAGGGGCAGACGTTTTTTTCCCCTTTATTTTAAAGGGAGGTAAACCGGGGCCTTCATTGAGAATTTTTCCCCCTTTTGGGGGGGGGGGGGGGGGAAACAAGAGTGAAAAATACAACCTAACTTGCTTGCCGGATCTCCTGCGCTGGTTGACAGGAGGTCGCAGCCAATGGGAGCCCGGGGTTCGTCGGCCGGCCTGCTGGTGACAGCCAATGAGCGTGCGCCGAAGGGGTTGGGTTTCCGCTCTGCGCAAGTTAGGTTGACGGGAAGGGAAGCTGGTAGTCGAGGCCTGAGCGCATGTTGCCGGCTCAGCCGGGCCTCCCTGTGACCATTGACTACAGTGTCTGGGGAGGGGGAGGCTATTATTGGTTAAAACGCGCAGTATTTTATATGAGCTTCAAGCCCCTGTATCTGAAAACATTAATATTTAGTTCTCATTTTAATACCCTATGATCTGCACAATTTAGGGCTTGGCAGCATGAATAAGGATTCCTTCCATATATAACTAATCATTTTGTGTTGGGGGGGGGGGGGAAGTGTGTCCAAGCATCTGTTTCTTGATCAGTATTTATGAAACTAGTCAATTTATAACCTGTTAAAACATAGAAAATTTACGGTGCAAGGAGGCCATTGGGTCTGTCCCAGTTGAAAAAAAGCTATCCAACCTATCCCACTCTTGGTCCATAGCCGGCGCACACAATGGGCCAAGTGGCCTCTTTCTGTGTCGTAAACCTTTTATGATTCTATAGCACTGTAGGTCATTAAAAAAAAAAGTGGATAGTGAGATAGTTGATGCGTTAGTTTTAATTTCCCCAAATTTCCTAGCTTCGGGGAAAGGTCCATTAGATTGGAAAATAGCGAATGTAACTCCTTTATTCAAAAGGGAGGGAGACAGAAAGTAGGAAACTACAGGCCAGTTAGCTTAACATCTGTCTTGGGGAAAATGTTAGAAGCTGTTATTAAAGGTAGTATAGCAGGGCATTTAGAAAAATTGAAAGTAATCAGGCAGAGTCAACATGGTTTTGTGAAAGAGAAATCATGTTGAACCAATTTATTGGAGTTCTTTGGGGGGATTACATGTGCTGCGGATCAAGAAATCGGTGGATTTATTGTACTTAGATTTCCAGAAGGCATTTGATTAGGTGCCACATCAAGGTTATTGCAGAAAATAAAAGCTCATGAGGTAGGGGGTAACATGTTGGCATGGATTAGCTAGGTAACAGGAAACAGAGTAGGCATAAAGGGGTCATTTTCTGGTTGGCCAGATGTAACGAATGGTGTGCCATAGTGTTCAGTGCTGGGGCCTCAACTTTTTACAATTTATATGAATGACTTAGATGGAGGGACCTGAGGTATGGTTGCTAAATTTGCTGATGACACAAAGATAGGTAGGAAAGTAACTTGTGAAGAGGACATAAGGGGGCTACAAAGGGATATAAATAGGTTAAGTGAGTGGAAAAAGACCTGGCAAATGGAGTATAATGTAGGAAAGTGTGAAATTGTCCACTTTGACAGGAAGAATCAAAAAGAAGCTTATTACTTAAATGGTGAGAGATTGCAGCGTTCTGAGATGCAGAGGGATCTGGGTGTCCTCGTGCATGAATTGCAAAAGGTTAAAAAGCAGGTACAGCACGTAATTAGGAAAGCTAATAGAATTATTTATTGCAAGGGGAATTGAATACAAAAGTAGGGAGGTTATCTTTCAGCTATACAGGGCATTGGTGAGACCACATCTAGAATACTGTGTACAGTATTGGTCTCCTTATTAAAGGAAGGATGTAAATGCGTTGGAGGCAGTGCAGAGAAGGTCTACTAGACTAATAGCTGGAATGGGCGGACTGTCTTACGGGGAAAGATTGGACCGGCTCAGCCTGTATCTGCTGGAATTTAGAAGAGTAAGAGGCAACTTGATTGAAACTAAGATCCTGAGGGGCCTTGACAGGATGGATGTGGAAAGGATGTTTCCCCTTGTGGGAGAATCCAGAGCTAGGAGTCACTGTTTAAAAATAAGAGGTCGCCCATTTAAGACAGAGATGAGGAGAAATTTTCTCAGAGGGTCGTGGAATTCTCCCTCAAAAGACTGTGGAAGCAGTCTTTGAATATCTTTAAGACAGAGTAAGATAGATTCTTGATCAGCAAGGGAGTGGAAGGTTATCGGGGTAGGTGGAAATGTGGTGTAATCAGTTCAGCCATGAACTTATTGAATGGGCCGAGTGGCCTACTCCTGCTCCTAATTCATATGTTCGTACAGCACTTCAAGTGCATATCCAAGTATTTTTTAAAATGCGATGAGGGTTTCTGCCTGTACCTCCACCTTCTTGGTCAAAAAGCTTCTCCTCAACCCCCCTCTAATTTTTTTGCCAGTTGTTTTAAATCTGTGCTTCCAGTTATTGTCCTCTCTGCTAACAAATAGGACTTTCCTACTCATTCTCTCGAGGCATGTCATAATTTTACATACCTCAATTAAATCTCCCCTCAGCTGCCTCTGTTAACTACTGTGTGTGTGCAGCTCCACATTAAATTGTAGAAATGTATCCTAATCTATTGCATATAATGGAATATCTGGCCAAGGAAACATTTTAAGATTTTAACATCTAAATGCATTATTGTAACAATAGAGTCCATGGGTATATATTTGAGCTTGTTTGAAATTTCTTTTGATGGGGTTGGTTTCTGTTACTTTTCTAAGGTTGCTGTAGTCTTCTATTTTATTTATAGTTAATGTGGTTCAGAACATTTTAGATTGTGAATTCTCAATTTATATTTTGATTTGCATAAAGGTACATGAATAATGTGTGCTAATTGGGTTATTTTGAAAACTGGTCAAGTAAAATGAGCTATGCTGCATTTTAATGTTAGAAACCATTTCAAATTCATAATGCAAAAAATCTCAAGTATATTGGGTATTTTAGTGAAATACATTGAAGATTTTCTCTCATTTAATTTCTTTCACTGAGTTATCTTATTTGAGATACTTCAGCATATTGTAGGTAATGTCTTTCTGGTTTCTTACTATATGTAGTATGTGACACTTTGCTACAATAGTTGGGTAATTGAGTGGCCTTAATGTATAACTCCAGAAATTCTGTTGAGAAAATTCCTATTTAAAAAGGTTGTATTTTAATCTTTTATATCTTGCTAAACATATGGATGCAGGTACATGATATTAAATAAAACAACTATACTTTCGGCCTTAACCCCCTCAGTGCTATACCAAAGGCTACTTATAATAAAAACAAGAAATGCTGGAAATACTCAGCAGGTCTAGCAGCATCTGTGGAGAGAGAAGCAGAGTTAACGTTTCAGGTCAGTGATCCTCCTTCAGAACTGGCAAATATTAGAAATGTGAAAGGTTATAGGCAAGTAAAGCGGGGGTGGGGCAAGAGGTAACAATGGAGAAGGTGTAGATAGGACAAGGTCACAGAATAGCTGACTCTGGTCAGCTATTCTCTGACCTTGTCCTATCTACACCTTCTCCATTGTTATCTATTGCCCCACCCCCGCTTTACTTGCTTATAACCTTTCACATTTCTAATATTTGCCAGTTCTGAAGAAGGATCACTGACCTGAAACGTTAACTCTGCTTCTCTCTCCACAGATGCTGCTAGACCTGCTGAGTATTTCCAGCATTTCTTGTTTTTAATTTCAGATTTCCAGCATCTGCAGTATTTTGCTTTTATATTACCAAAGGCTACTTGTTAGGTGCTGACATGAGAGGTTTACATGTTGGCAGAGCTATATGGTTTTTGCAGTATCAAAATGCATCTAAGATTGAGTTGGTTGTATCAATCGGACCACATGCTACAGGTTGGGTTGGTCAATTAAAGCCAGTTTTTCTTCGATGAGAACTTTTTTTTCCCCCCTCAAATTGGACATTGAGAATCAAAGTGAGTAAAAGGCATTAAAAAAAAAATGCAAGTTTGAACGTGAAGATCATGCTTTGGTGGAGGGCGAGACGTAAAATTCAAGTCTTATACAGATTAGATATTAGAATAAAGGGGGGGGGGGGGGGCATGTGAATCAACGGAGTGTCCTGAGTTGGTAAGTTTTGATTATTGGGGAAGAGAGGAGAGTGAATTTTGCCAGGTGCTGGGGACAGAACACTGTCAAATCTTGTCAATTGCTGCCAGTACCAGATGTTTCTAGGTCAGGTATAGCACAGCATGTGCAGATCAAAGCTCCCTCTATTCTGTCTTGAGTGTGCCTAAACTCAACTGTAGAAGTTTCCTACTTCCCATACCAGCCATCCTTTTGATCTTCGATTGCTGGCTAATGCCAAGTTGGGATTGTTTCTGTGGCTCCATAGAGATTAGTCATTCTGCCTCCAACTTAATTCACCATAAAGCCCACTCCAGCCAAGAGGAAAAGCCTGTGTCTTTGTCAAAATGCTATCCTGTAGGTCCAAATTTATTCAATTATAATTTGAGTTCAAGTATTTTAGCAGTTTAGGGTTAATACAGCAATATTAAACACTGTTGAACAATGAAGCAAGCATTGGGGACTGTTTGAGTTGCTTATTACTTTGGTGTGTGTTATGGATCACTGAAGCCTCCTCTCAGTCTAGCCTGTCTGTTGTAATGCCAATTAGGATTTATTATATAGTTGCCTGGTTCATACCTACCTCTCACATCAGTTCGTTCATCAGGTTGTGTAGTGAGGTTGAAAAGGGAAGTTTCCCAGTCCCATTACATTGGTAAGCTCAGTCTTTTCACCAAGGAAGGACCCAAATTTTGTTCCTGTTTTGCATTGAGTTAAATGATCTCAGTTGAGGTGGTGATAGAGGCATCCCTGGGCTAGCAACAATCAGCCAGGGTTCTCGCTCATGACCAATATTCTGTGACCCTACAGGAAAATTCACTGGTTGACAACGGGATTCTGCTCAGCTGAGATCCCCACAATGCCAACATGTAGTTTCTTTATTTGCTTGGGTGTGAGGTGCAATCATCTGTGCAACTGTACTGCAGCAAGTAATAGTGCCTCTGGGAAGAATTGGGGGAAAAAATTGGATTTAAAAAAAAAAAAGAAGAAAAGTAGCCTTGTATGCTGTTTTTGGAGACAGGTGACACAGGCCCCACATTTGCCCAACTCTACCCCGGGGGAACTAGTCTTTCCCCTAGCCAGTTCTGCAATCAAAATATACATCAAGTCTATCCTGGTCAGTGAAGGGTTGGGTGTACAGCACTGGTGATTTTGGAGTGAGCCAAGTCCCAAGAAATTTCTCCAGTTGGAGTTGAAACATGTGTAATGTTCCCTGGTATGTTCTAGGTTATCTGTAGCAAGGTAGGTACGTCATTCTGGCTGATAGTGCACTGTTTTTTAAAAAAAATGTTGGTTGGCCTCTTCCACAATCTTGAAGAATCCTAGAGGTGAAGCAATAATTGTCATTTGTTTTTTGGAAACAAGCCCAGCAAAGCACATTTAGTGAGGAAGGAAAAGATGAGTGGAAAATTGAAGACGCTGCTTGGGGGATAGGTTTGTTAAAATTGGTTAGGATTCCAACTATATGGTCATTATCTTGACGGAAGTGCAAGGTGGACATGGTGAGAACAGGATTGGATTTGGCTAAAATGACTGGTCAAGTAACTTGTTCAAGTGTTGAGGCAGATATTAAATTAGTATTTTGGAAAAAGTAATGCACCTATAGAATTGGGCTCCGAACATGAAATTGATGATTTCTAACATGGAGGGGAGAGCGTTGAAGATGGGAATACTCTTTTTTTTTTTTTAAAAACCAGAGTGGTTGCACAATTCAGGTAATTATCTGGGTATGTCTTTTTAAACTTTTTTTTATCTTGTGTTGCAAGTTTATTTGTCCGCACTGTTTCTCCGTCATCTGAAGACTTCAATCATCCAAATGTGAGCTTAGACCATGTACGTAAGCCGAACCCCAACCCTACATTAATTTCCAGCATTTGCTCACTGGATGGCAATTGACAGTGGGGGCTGTGGCTGATTTCCTCCTCCAGGGCTGCTGAGACCAATGATACAAGTGCACAAAATATTGTGCATCTCCTTTCCCTCTGCTGTCAGCTGACTCAATACAGCCTTAGATTAAAACCTGGCATTTTTTGGTCTGAATGAATCCAAGCTCCAGTGGGTGGTGCCTTTGCCCAGTAAATTACCAGGGAGCCTTCTCTGACTATGAATACATATGCGCTGCCTCCAGACTTGTGTGAATGCTACTCTTGAAGCAACTACTATAGGCTCTGCAATTGACTTTTCAAACATCACCTTGCTCCCTGATACCTGTGAGAGCTTGTCAATTTACTGCATAAGAATACACGGACATGAACTGTTACCATATTGTTTCATGCATAGGGTAGATGTATGTCATTCCATTATGCTGTAAGGGCATTGATCCTGTGTTTCCACAAAACTTGAGCATTTTTTCAGGTGGATATTCTCAATTTGCTAAACTTAAGATTTTTCCCAATTAAGCATTTGATTGAGTTCTGGAAATTGGGTAAAGAAATGTAAATACTGTACTTTAAGTAAGATCTCTAATTTGACCAGGGGCAATTGAAAGACCGAATAGTTTGGTGTGCCATAAATATGCTTTGCTTTCATAGGACGTCATTTCCAAAACTTTAAAACATTTTTGTTTTCAAAGTCTCTCTTGTTTCTGTCTACAGAAATGATCAGACTGATAAGATCATAAGAAATAGGAGTAGGCCATTGGGCCACTCAAGCCTGCTCTGCCATTAATTAGATTTTTATTAGATAATTATATTATGTTGTATAATTTTTAATATGAGGTGAGAGTGACTGCCCTTGACATTAAGGCAGCATTTGACCGAGTATGGCATCAAGGAGCACTAGCAAAACTGAGGTAAATGGGAATCGGGGAAAAGTCTCCACTGGTTGGAGTCATACCTAGCGCAAAGGAAGATGGTTGTGGTTGTTGGAAGTCAATCATCTGAGCTCCAGGACATAACTGCAGGAGTTCCTCAGGGTAGTGTTCTAGGCCCAACCATCTTCAGCTGCTTCATCAATGTCCTTCCTTCAATCATAAGGTCAGAAGTGGGGGTGTTTGCTGTTGATTGCGTAATGTTCAGCACCATCTGTAACTCCTCAGATACTGAAGCAGTCTGTGTAGAAATGCAGCAAGACCTGGACAATATCCAGGCTTGGGCTGATAAGTGGCAAAGTAACATTCGTGCCACACAAGTGCCAGGCAATGACCATCTCCAACAAGAGAGAATCTAACCATCTTCACTTTGCATTCAATGCAACCATCGCTGCATCCCCCACTATCAACATCCTAGGACTACCATTGACTAGTAACTGAACTGGAGTAGCCATATAAATACCATGGCTACAAGAGCAGGTCAGAGGCTAGGAATCCTGCAGCGAGTAACTCACCTCCTGACTCCCTAAAGCCTGTCCACCATCTACAAGGCACAAGTCAGGAGTGTGATGGAATACTCTTCACTTGCCTGGATGGGTGCAGCTCCAACAACACTCAAGAAGCTTGACTCCATCCAGGACAAAGCAGCTCGCTTGATTGACACCCCCTACACAAACATTCACTCCCTTCGCCACCAACGCACAGTAGCAGCAGTGTGTACCATCTACAAGATGCAGTGCAGCAACGCACCAAGGCTCCTTAGCACCTTCCAAACCCTGTACCAAATAGAAGGACAAGGGCCAGTAAATGCATGGGAGCACCACCACCTGCAAGTTCCCCTCCAAGTCTCTCACTATCCTGACTTGGAACTATATCGCTATTCCTTCACTGTCGCTGGGTCAAAATCCTGGAACTCCCTTCCTAACAGCACTGTGGGTGTACCTACCCCACATGGACTGCAGCGGTTCAAGAAGGCAGCTCGCCACCACCACCTCGAGGGCAATTAGGGATGGGCAATAAATGCTGGCCTGGCCAGCAACACCCACATCCCATGAATGAATTTAAAAATTATTTTTTATTCCTCCCGCCAAAGTGGACTGGGCAATAGGTACAGGCAGGGCTAAAATTCCAATGAGGAAACTGGTTTCTAGATAATATAACATTGTTTGATAGTAAGCACAGAATTTCTTGAAATATAAATTGATCTGCCTCTTTTTGGAAACTTCAATTCTTCAATTTCACCTGAATTTTTCCAATACTGAGTGTTTTTGTTTCCTGAATGCACATTTGCTGCACAGTTCTATTTCTGCACATAAAATGGTACCCTTGCTATCAGTTGTCATAATTAGTACTGCATAAATCATATAGGGTGTATTTTCTTATTCAGGGTAAAATCTAAAATTGATTTTTAGATCTATTTTCAAACAGCTACATTTTGCATGTTTAATCCTATAATCAGCTTTTATTCCTTTTTTAAAATTAAGTTTTGTTTGACTGCTTTCAGGTTGGATGCATTTCATCAGTTCTGCCATTCGCACCTCCTCTCGACACATCTTTTGTTTCTTTACTTGTCCCATTACCATTCCCTTTGGCCTTGTACCATGAGCCATTTTGTCATTTAATCTCTCCTGCCTTCCATCCTATGGTAGTCCTTCACTTTTTTCCTTCCCCTTGCCCTTTCACTTGCTTTAAACCAATTACATCTCTAACCTTTCCTAGTTCTGATCGGTCATCAACATGAAACCTTAACTGTTTCTCTCCAGATACTGGCATACCTGCTGAGTATTTCCAGCATTTTCTGTTATCAACTTGAAGACCGTTTTGCAGTTCTCAAATGTTAAACTGGGCAAGCAGCAATGATTTGTTATGTATATAACCATCTAATATTACATTACACTCAACACTGTTCAGTTGAAGTATGATCTCTTAATCCAGTGCACATATTGATATTCATTAGCAGTTCCCTGTAAATGTACATTATTTAACACTAGTAATACCTTGGTCAGTTAACTTATAAGGCAATTTCAGTAACCTGAAATTTTCAAGAGTTTTTTTGGGTGGGGAGGGGGTCAAAGGGAAAAAGAGCAAATCATTGACAGTCCAATTTAGCTGGATTTTTGTAACTTATCTTGCAGCCAGAATTGGTGTTTTATTTTCTTGTGCAATTTGAGGGTAGTGAAGTAATGAAATTAACTTCTGAACAAAGATGCACCATGTGTCATTTTAAGCATAAATGGCAGAACACCTTTAAAATGGCTTTATCTATAGTAGTTCTCTCTTCTTGGAGATTGCAACTTAAAAAAATTCTTCCCGTGGTCTGGGTCTCCCACTTCTCATTATGCACTATTCCCCAGCCAGGAAGATGGTAGCGAGCTGACCTCATGTTCATCTAATCTCTAGTCACTATTAGGTGTCCTCTCTTTTGTTTCCCTCTGTCTTGGACTGCTTACTGAGATCTGAATGGGGAGCTGGATATGAATCCTCTGAAGTGTCACTTAGCTGTCCCAGGTTTTCATTAGTGGTTGCATTGAATGGTGAATCTTGAACCAGTTGATATTGATATGGACAATATGTAACTTTGGTTTGCTTCTGATTTATTTTTCAAGGGAGCAAAGTTACTGGTATCTTTGCCTCTTGATATTGAGTGCAGTTGCCTTGCAAATTTAAAACCCACTAGTATTGGTATAATATTGGTACAAATCAGCACTATCTGGCCTCATGATGTGAGCAACTTAATGAAGTGGTTATTGTGACTTAAGATAGCTGAACTCTTTTTTAGATTCTTATCTTTCAGGAGAATGCAAACTCAACTTTCTGATGGGAGGGATTAGAAGTATACTACAGCTGGTCATACTGAGCTTTGTTCAAATTTTCTTGTAAATATATCAAATATAAAAATATTTTAAAAATAATCAAAGCACAATTTTTTAAATGTTGGCACGTTTGTATTTTAAGTCGCATTTGTGGGACTGTTTCACAGCAATCATTGTGCAATGTATTGCTATACTGAATGGTACTTGCATCTTTCCAAGAAAAGGATATTTAATTTAAACATTGTCTCTGCTTACTATGGATGGCAAGAATAACTGTTTTTGAAAGAAAAGTCTGCTGTTATAGCTGTATACTTCTTGGGATGCTCCTATGGGGAATACTAAGCTCAAGTTAGAAGACTCGAGATTTGCCTTTTATTCAATGCGTTTTCAATAGGTGATATAAAGAGCAGTATAGGAACAGGAGTAAGTCATTTAGCCCCTCAATCCTCTTCTGCCATTCAGTGAGATCATGGCTGATCTGTGACCTAACTGCATAGCTCCCTATCCCTTAATATTAGCAGTTAACAAAAAAATGAATCTTCGATTTAAATCTTAGCAATTGATCGGACATCAGTTGCAGTTTGCTGAAGTTCTGAACTTCTGCCACCCTTTGTATGTAGCAGTGTTTCCTAACTTCACTCCTGAAATCTCTGGCTCTACTGCCCACAGTGTGGTGAAATAAATGAATGTTTGCAGGTGTTTCTACTGTTACTTAGTGGAAGAGCCATGGAAATCCTCAAATAAAACTGCAAACATTAATGCTATTTTCTGGTATTTCTGCAGCTGTCCCCCTGAAGGTATGGCAGATGAGCAGGAGAACTCCAACAGAAATTCATCCCTGTTGCGCTTTCATGCTTCCATACTGCATTCATTGGTAGCATGCTCCTAGTCCTCTACTGAGCCTGTTTGCAAATTATTTTTTTCCTGGCATTTATTATTTATCTCTAGTTGGATTGAGGGTATTAAGTCAAATCACATAAACCAGACCAGGTATGAATCATAGCATGATACAGCAATTGTGCCTGTGACATCTTTCTGATAGTTATCTAGTTAATTCCACTTGCTTGCTCTTTCCCCATACCCTCTGGCTCTTTTGGCAATTCTTTGTCCTCTGGTGACTGACCCTCCTACAAGTGGAAATAGTTTCTCATCATTTACTGTCGAAACCATTCATGATTTTGAACACGTGTCAAATTTCCTGTTCACCTTCTCTACTTTAAGGATAGTCACAACTTCTTAAGTCTCTCCACATAACTGAAGTCCCTCATCCCTGATACTAATCTGGTAAATCTCTTCACCCTCTCCAAGATCTTGACATCCTTCCTAAAGAGTCCAGCTGAGGCTTGGCCAGTATTTCATCAACGTTTAGCAATAACTTCCTTGCTTTTTGTAGTCAGAGATACAATATGCCTTTTCAGCAGCCTTCTCGACTTGTCTTTCCATCTTCGAAGATTTGTGTACCTACATCCTTAGTCTCTGTTCTTGCACTCCTTTTAAAATGGCTAGCAGATTTCACTGAAGGGCATGAGTGAACAAGTTGAGTTTTACGACAATCCAGAAGCTTTTATGATCATTTCTGATGCTAAAGCACAAATTAACAGATTTATTGATTTCTGTTTGACATGGTAAGATTTGAATTCTTGACGTCTGGGTTATTACTCAAGTGCCATAACCATTGAGCTTCCAATACCCTATTTGTGAGGTGTGCATCAATGTACTAAACTGTAACTTCCTGTTGAAGGAAGCAATCCGGCCTTGCCTCCCCCTTCATGAATTTTTAAACCTGCACTTGAATGCCACAGCCATTTGAATCAGGCAATGGTCAGTGACTGAGCTCCACTGCTCCGGTGTAAGAAGACTTACAGCTGCAACATGTTATTGCACCCCTCAGCCAAGCCTCGATCTGCTCATTACCCTCTCCCGAGACTCGACCTACTGACCAGCACCAGCGCGTTTCATATTAAGTAAATCAAAAAAAAGTTGTAAACTTTTTATACAGGAAAAAATACTTAAGGGGTTCCGTGGAATTTTCATAACATGGGGTGGGGGCGGGATGCGGAAGGCTCAGAAGCAAATAGGTTGAGAGCCCCTGATCTATTTTACAGGGCTAATCTACAGAATGCAGGATATTTTTGTTTAGTAACGAACTGAAGTATGAGCTGCTAATATCTTTCCAGTATAATTTAGTTGACTTTGCTTTTAGTTTAGCACTGAAACAGGCCCTTTGGCCCACCGAGTCCGTGCTGACCATCAACCACCCGTTTATACTAATTCTACATTATAGCGCATGGGAAAGGCTTCCACTGCTATGTCCAGACTGGCCAAGAGAGTGTGGGAAAATGGCGCACTGACACGGAACACAAAAGTCCGTGTGTATCAGGCCTGTGTCCTCAGTACCTTGCTCTATGGCAGCGAGGCCTGGATAACGTATGTCAGCCAAGAGCGACGTCTCAATTCATTCCATCTTCGCTGCCTGCGGAGAATACTTGGCATCAGGTGGCAGGACCGTATCTCCAACACAGAAGTCCTCGAGGCGGCCAACATCCCCAGCTTGTACACACTACTGAGTCAGCGGCGCTTGAGATGGCTTGGCCATGTGAGCCGCATGGAAGATGGCAGGATCCCCAAAGACACATTGTACAGCGAGCTCGCCACTGGTATCAGATCCACCGGCCGTCCATGTCTCCGCTATAAAGACGTCTGCAAACGCGACATGAAATCCTGTGACATTGATCACAAGTCGTGGGAGTCAGTTGCCAGCGTTTGCCAGAGCTGGCGGGCAGCCATAAAGAAAGGGCTAAAATGTGGCGAGTCGAAGAGACTTAGTAGTTGGCAGGAAAAAAGACAGAGGCGCAAGGGGAGAGCCAACTGTGCAACAGCCCTGACAAACAAATTTCTCTGCAGCATCTGTGGAAAAGCCTGTCACTCTAGAATTGGCCTTTATAGCCACTCCAGGCGCTGCTTCACAAACCACTGACCACCTCCAGGCGCGTATCCATTGTCTCTCGAGATAAGGAGGCCCAAAGAAACATTAATCCCATGTCCCCTACCACATCCCCGCCTTCCCTCAATTCTCCTATTACCTACCTACACTAAGGGCAATTTACAATGGCCAATTTACCTATCAACCTGCAAGTCTTTGGCATGTGGGAGGAAACCGGAGCACCCGGAGGAAACCCACGCAGACACAGGGAGAACTTGCAAACTCCACACAGGCAGTACCCAGAATTGAACCCGGGTCGCTGGAGCTGTGAGGCTGTGGTGCTAACCACTGTGCCGCCCCTTTCTCATAACAAATTGCTTAAGACATTTGCCTTTGGGAGTCTGTACATTGTTGTAAGAGAATAGTAGTTTTCTGGGGGTTTTTTAAACAATGCAATATGCTGTGGCAGTTTTTTTTAATTGCAGTGCTTGACACTTCTCTGTAAACTGAAAATGCTGGGAGGAGGTCAACAGTGCTGCAGATCTGATCAGTGTGTCATTGGGTGAATGCCTAGTGTGGAACTGAACTGTACAAATCAGAATGTTCACTAGTCTGTACTGATTTGGAAAATGTCAGCTGGATAGTATTTGGCCTGCAACTATTGTCCCCAGTGTCCCTGGAGAAGTTGAAATCAGCAGTTGTTGCCACTCCTGATAGCTGTTCACTGACTCCTGCTGATAAGTACTACTGTTGGCTGTTGAGGGAAGGTGTCTCCCTTTGGTCTGATGGCATATGCTGTCCAGCCTTGTGCTTGAACAGTGATGTTCAAATAAATGCCACTTTATTCCTATTTCCAAAAAACATCAATTGCTTTGCTGCTCCAGAAATGCATCAATTTTCTCTTGAGCCTGTTTTATTGTCTAACAGTACAAACTCAGTTCACTAACCACTGACTCAATCCCTCTCCCTGGCAACTATTTGAGGCTGCACTAGATTGTTGGCAACATTGCTGTCATGTTTGACCTTAAATTGAACTCCAACTTCGCATCCTCTCCATCACTAAGGTCATAGCATCGCCTGACTCTACCTCATCAACTTTTCTGCTGCTGAAACCCTCATCCATGCTTTTGTTACCTCCAGACTTGACTTTTCTAATGCCCTCGTGGCTGGTGTCTCATGTTCCAGCTTCCGTAAAGGTGAGGTTATCCAAAACTCTGCTGCCTTTGACTTAACTCGTGACCAGCCCTGTTTACCCATTGCCCCTGTGCTTGCTGACTTACATCGGTTCCTGTTTAAGCAACATCGTTCATAAAATTCTCACTCTCATTTTTAAATCATTCTGTGGCCATGTCCCTCCCTGTCTCTAACCTTCTCCAGCCCTGCAACTCTCCGATATATGCATTCCTCCAATTCTGGCCTCTTGTGCAACCCTGGTTTTAATTGCTCCACTATTGGTGGCTGTGCCTTCAGCTGTGTAGGCCCTAAGCTCTGGAATACCCTCCCTAAACTTTCCACCTATCTACCTCTTTCCTCCTTTAGGTAACTCCTTCAAACCCACGTCTTTCATTTGCCCTAATATTCTCTTACGTGACTGTCAAATTTTGTTTGTTCCTGTGAAGCACCCTGGGACGTTTTACCTTGTTAAAGCACTATATAAATACTTGTTTAATGTCCTTCCTTGGTAGCTCGTGCAGTAGCTTCAATTTCCCAATTTTTCGCTTGTCCCCTTGTAGCTACCCACCATCCCACTTCCACTTTCAAATGACTGATGCTGGAATATGACAAGTTCCTTTTATATTGTTTGGATAATAGCTACTGTACTTCACAGACACTAGTGTAATGTTCACTCAGTTGTCAGTGCTATTTGCTTCTGGGTCAGAAAGTTGTGGATTCAAGCTGCACTCTAGAACTGAGCATGTAATTTAAGATGACTCCAATGCAGTATTAGAGGTAGTTTTTGGTGGCCTGTGAATTAAAGAAAAATATGGGGGTAGTCGTCTTT
The DNA here is from genome assembly GCF_036365525.1 of Heterodontus francisci. Classification (NCBI taxonomy): domain Eukaryota; kingdom Metazoa; phylum Chordata; class Chondrichthyes; order Heterodontiformes; family Heterodontidae; genus Heterodontus; species Heterodontus francisci. The sequence continues at coordinate 53,558,541 of NC_090403.1, forward strand.
TCCCTATAACTTGCCCTCTTCATGCTTCTAGTGTGCATCATCTCTAGCTAAGATTAGTCACACAGCCTTCTATCAATGCCCACCTATAGTAAGAGACCACCCAGGTAGGACTCCTGTCCAAATGAAATGTGGCTACAGCCTCAGCTAAGTTCTTCATCTGAGTTCTGTTAACTGGAGACTTGAATCTGGATCTGTTGGTGCTTTCTGGCACTGAGCATCAGTGCTCTGATATTCATTGTCATCTGATTACCCTAACCACCTGGTTCTAAATGCATCTCAGTCTTGCAGATAGTTGTTAAATGGCTTTCACTGTGTAAAAAAAAAAAAAAATTGGAAATGCTTATGTTAAGTTTAAATTCTTATTAACACTGTTTTTACTATCAGTTATGTAATAGTTTGTGTTAAAGCCAAAAACATCCAGGGCTCTTGCTCAAATGAATTTTAAACTTTAAACCAGAAATACACTATTAGTAGTGGGAATTGTACCACTGAAGTAACTTTTTTACATTTCTGTCACTCAATCTAGCCTACCTTCTTGGTGGAACTCTCAAAAGTGCTAGCAAATCCAGGAAACAGTCAAGTTGCCCGAATTGCAGCTGGCCTACAAATCAAGAACTCGCTGACGTCCAAGGACCTTGATGTCAAGACACAATATCAGCAAAGGTGGCTGGCAATTGACAGCAATGCTCGTCGAGAAATCAAAACCTTTGTAAGTTATGGAGACTGACTACCTTTAATGATTTTAGTATTGAAATGTGTTTGTTTGTTGGGAGACAGGGAGGATGAGAAGGGAAGTTGGATGATTTTTCAAACATAATTTTAGACTTGCCAAAATAAATATGTAACTGGTAGGGGAAAGGGGAGCATAGCAGTTCAGGTTCTAGACTTCATTGTTTTTAATGCGGGGTAAATCGTGTTCTTCTGGATAGCAGTTGTATTCTTCTCTGGTAAGATCTGCAATTTTTCAGCAGATGGTGAAATAGTTGACCTCTGCCATGCGAGTATATGGTTTTGTATGCATGACTAATTGTCTCAAGAATATTTTTATTTTAGTGCAGATTTGTTTATTAGGAAACTTTTTTAAAATCATTATTTGAAATGCTTGGGCAGTGTCCAGGTCCTAGTAGATTGATCTGTCAATTCATCTGGCAAAAAAACAGTTCTGTGCACTGATTATTTATAAATGTTTTGGTAATTAGGGGTCTAACTAGTCAAACTGAAGTTCATTTGTAAAAGATTATTAATAATTGTCTATCAAAAATTGCTTGTAATTTGGTTTTACAATCAATAACATTGCCATAAGCCATAGTTATACAGCACAGAAACAGGCCCATCGTGTCTGTGCTGGCCATCAAGCACCTAACTATTCTAGTCCCATTTTCCAGCACTTGGCCTGTAGCCTTGTATGCTATGGCCTTTCAATCGCTCATCTAAATTCTTAAATGTTGAGGGTTCCTGCCTCTACCACCCCTTCAGGCAGTGCGTTCCAGATTCCAACCACCCTCTGGGTGAAAACATTTTTCCTCAAATCCCTTTTAAATCTATGCCCCCTGGTTATTGACCCCTTGGCCAAGGGAAAATGTCTCTTCCTGGTTAACCTATCAATACACCTCATAATTTTGTATACCTCAATCATATCCCCCCGCATCCTTCTCTGTTCTAAGGAAAGCATCCCCAGCCTTTTCAGTCTCTCTTCATAGCTGAAATGCTCCAGCCCAGGCAACATCCTGGTGAATCTCCTCTGCACCCTCTCCAGTGCAATCATATCCTTCCTATAGTGTGATGACCAGAACTGTACACAGTACTCCAGCTGTGGCCTAACTAGCATTTTATACAGCTCCATCATAACCTCACTGCTCTTATATTCTATGCCTCGGCTAATAAAGGCAAGTATCCCATATGCCTTCCTAACCACCTTATCTACCTGTGCTGCTGCCTTCAGTGATCTATGGGCAAGTACACCAAGGTCCCTCTGACCTTCTGTACTTCCTAGGGTCCTACCATCCATTGTATATTCCCTTGCCTTGATAGTCCTCCCAAAATGCATCACCTCACACTTCTCAGAATTAAATTCCATTTGTCACTGCTCTGTCCATCTTACCAGCTCATCGATATCGTCCTGTAATCTAAGGCTTTCCTCCTCACTATTTACAACACCACCAATTTTCGTGTCATCTGTGAACTTACTTATCATACCTCCTATATTCACGTCTAAATCTTTAATGTGTGCTACAAACAGCAAGGGTCCCAGCACCGATCCCTGCAGTACACCACTGGTCACAGGCTTCCACTTGCAAAAACAACCCTCGACCATTACCCTCTGTTTCCTGCCACCAAGCCAATTTTGGATCCAATTTGCCAAATTGCCCTGGATCCCATGGGCTCTTACCACCTTAACCAATCTCCCATGTGGAACCTTATCAAATGCCTTACTGAAGTCCATGTAGACTACATCAACTGCCTTACCCTCATCTACACATCTCATCATCTTGAAAAATTCAATCAAGTTAGTTAGACACGATCTCCCCCTGACAAAACTGTGCTGACTATCCCTGATTATTCCCTGTTTCTCCAAGTGGAGGTTAATCCTGTCCCTCAGAATTTTTTCCAATAGTTTCCCAACCACTGATGTTCGACTCACTGGCCTGTAATTACCTGGTCTATCCCTGTTACCCTTCTTGAATAATGGTACCACATTCGCTGTCCTCCAGTCCTCTGGCACCTCTCCTGTGGCCAGAAAGGATCTGAAAATTTGTGACAGAGCCCCTGCTATCACCTCCCTTGCCTCACACAACAGCCTGGGATACATCTCATCTGGGCCTGGGAATTTATCCACTTTTAAGCCTGCTAAAGCATCTAATACTTCCTCCCTTTCAATGTTAATATGTTCAAGTATATCGCAATCCTCATCCCAGATCTCTACACCTACATCGTCGTTCTCCACAGTGAAATCAGATGAAAAGTAATCATTTAAAACCTCACCTATGTCCTCTGGCTCCACACACAGATTGCCACTTTGGTCCCTAATGGGCCCTACTCTTTCCCTGGTTATCCTCTTGTCCTTAATATACTTATAAAACATCTTAGGATTTTCCTTTATATTGACCAATGTTTTTTCATGTCCCCTCTTTGCTCTTATTACTTTTTTAACTAACCCCCTACACATTCTATATTCCTCTAATGCCTCTGCTGTTTTCAGTGCTCCGAATCTGCCGTAAGCCTTTTTTTCCTGATCCAATGCTCTACATCCCTTGACATCCAGGGTTCCCTGTACTTGATGGTCCTACGTGACATGATTAAATGATCTAGTTTTAATTAGGTATTCGGGATATTTGCACATTGTATTATTCACGTAGGTAGTATTGCTTATAATGTGCATTTGGTGGGATGTAAGGTATTTTGAGGGGAAAAAATGTTTTCTAAGGAATGTATTAATGCAGGTGTAATTATCTGGACACAATTGTGGTGTATGTGTATTCATGTTTGCAATTTAATTAAACTCCCTTTTTGGTTATTTAGCTTTCAAGTCCTAAGTTACAATGTTGTGGAACAGGTTTTTGTTACTACAGTTCAAGTACTTGGATATGTTCAAGTAATATATTGCGTTCGGAGCTGGCAGTGTTAATGTACTGATAATGTAAGATAAATAAATTCGTCCAGTGAGTTTTCCATATAAGCACTTTTCAACGTGATGCAAACAGTGGAATGTCCATTATACAAACCTGTTCTTTCTGTACTTCAGAGCGTGTTTGTTTAATGCCACCTTAAGCTTCATCTTATTTTACATGTACTGGCTCAGTAGTATCAAACAAATTCCAATAGAATACTTGGAATCTGGAATACACTGCCTGAAGTGATGGTAGAGGCAGGAACCCTCAACATTTAAGAACTATTTAGATGAGCACTTGAAACGCCATAGCATACAAGGCTACAGGCCAAGTGCTGGAAAATAGGGCTAGAATAGTTAGGTGCTTGATGGCCAGTACAGACACGATGGGCTGAAGGGCCTGTTTCTGTGCTGTATAACTGACTCCATGAGAATGCATAGATAGCCAACAATTGGGGAAGACGTTTTATTTGCTTGCAACTTAATGCATAATGTTTCCTTCTGTGTTTCTTGTACTTTTTTTTAAAAAAAAATCAAAACAAGGCTTCACTTCTTGCTGTGTTTACAATTTTTTTTGATTCTGCTTGACATACAGCATCTGTAGTGATTTGTTTTTAAACTTGAGTTTTGAGTACCACACTAGGAACCAAAGCAAATATTCTGCACTATTTTGGCTTATATATGATCTCTGTGCTGTAGAAACTGAACTGTGTAAAACATTGCCCGCAGAATAGCGGTTTGAGGCTTTTTTAATTCTTTCATGGGCTGTGGGCATCGCTGGCAAGACCAGCACCTGTTGCCCCATCCTTAATTGCTTGCTAGGCCATTTCAGAGGGCACTTACGAGCCAACCATATTGCTGTGGATCTAGAGTCACATGTAGGTTAGACCAGGTAAGGACAGCAGATTTCCTTCCCTAAAGGCCGTTAATAAACCAGATGGGTTTTTATTAAAATCTATAGTTCACAGCACCATTACTGCGACGAGCTTTCAATTCCAGATTTTTATTAATTAATTGAATTTAAATTTGACCAGCTGCCATGGTGGAATTTGAACCCATGTCCCCAGGGCATTAGCCCGGGCCTCTGGATTGCAAGTTGTGACATTACCACGACACCACCGTCTCCCCTTATTAATGTATGCAATGTCTGTATTCTAACATTTCAAGGTGTTGTCCAGTTCCTGAGTGCAAGTTCTAACCTCAATGGTGTGTGTATATTTGGGCGGTTTTGCAGGCTTTTAGAATCAATCATTCAAACAGAAAAATAGTGTTTAGTTATTGGTACAAGAACTTTATTTCAAAGTTTTCATCAGTCTGTGGTCTTGCTTTCTTTACTGGCCTAAGTATTTTCCATCTTTTTCCCAGTTTATTTAACTGTCCCTCTAGGGTGACCACTTAGTTCAAAGCTTAGACAATTAATAGTTTCTACTAGCGCCTCTCTAACATAATTAAGTATGGGGGCTATGCCATTTCAGTCCTATTCTCTCTTAGCTTATGATTTATTTCTGCTATGGAATTTAATTAGATTGTAAAACCTGCTGAATTGTTGTGAATACTGTTAACTTTGAAGAACTACTCAACTTCGAAGAACTAAACCTTTTCTTGAACTTTTTTTGGAACTACTCCCACAGGTGTTGCAGACTCTGGGCACAGAGACCTATAGACCCAGTTCTGCATCTCAGTGTGTTGCAGGAATTGCGTGTGCAGAGATCCCTGTCGTTCAATGGCCAGAACTCATTCCTCACCTGGTTGCAAATGTCACGAACCCCAATAGCACTGAACATATGAAAGAGGCTACTTTAGAAGCTATTGGTTATATATGCCAGGATATAGTGAGTATTTTCTTCGAAATTATGTTCCAAAAATATAGGACTAATGCAGTTAAACTTTTGTCGTGTACTGTTTAACATTGCCATTTGTGTTGCAACAGCCATTGAGTATTAATTTCCATTTTGTATGATGCTTGCCACAGGAAATGTTTCTGATGTGAGCTGTGTAGTGCATATTGATCTGCAGAAAAAAATTACATGCCGAATAGAGTACACCTGAATTTTAATTCACTGCCCCTTGGCATTGACGTGTATGAGATCACACTGAGCTGGTGTTAACCACTTTTACTTTAGTGATTATATTTAAAAGCACTTCCAATATCATAGCTAGTTTCTTTGGTGCTGAGTAGGTGAATTCAGCAACAGCACACTGCATGGAGTTAGTGCAAGATTGCATTTGTATTTTCCAGTCTGGCTGGGATATTTTCCAGTATTGTAAGGAAGGTTCATAAAGGACATTAATTAAGCAGCATAGCTTCATTGGTGGATGCAGCTGACGTGTGGTTGATGGATGCTCTGAATATTCATCGCAACTCGTTCCTACCAATTTGAAATGCTTCCCAAGGCATTGTTTGTAGAGCACTTGCCATCCCAGCCTGTAACCCTGTAAAATAAATGGGATCTTAAATTTAAGTTGCATATGAAATGTTCTAGATTTTCAATCTATTTGTGAGTTTTGAGGTCTTAATACCAGCATTAGAATTCTGTTAATTAATATCTGCAAAGATGAGAAATCTTGCACGACACTGAGACAAGGATTGGCCGATTTTCCCCCCGCGCCACATGTTGCATAGTACATTGTATCTTGTTTTCTTTGTAATGTTAAGATATTGTTTATACAGGGCTATCAACCTCAAACTAATTGGATATGCATTTGTTAGGAATGGGAGGGGACAGCACTAGAAACTAAATTTTATTGACTGACTTGATTAGTTCTGCTCAGTTGGAAGCTCAGCATTTTGGGTGCCCATTTACACCTTGAGCTGTGTAAGGTGGCGATTATTTTACTTGAGGTTTTTGGACTAGTTGGAACTTCTGAATTCCCTGTAACTGAGTTGTCTTCTAAGTGTGTGCACAGGGCTTCCCTGCAACAGATCATGAGAACAGCTGAAGATGCAACCTGAAATGGCAGACCACCATGTAAGAGGAAATGAGTTATCATGGAGTCACTGTTAATTTCAGCTTAGATATTGTGAATTATCAGATGCTCTGAGAAAAGTAACTAATGCTTTGTAGTGGCACCTTTATGTATACTTTTGCATTTAAATTGAAAACTGAATTTAGTCACTGATATATTTTGTAACTTTCAAACGGTTGCAGTTTAAAATGGCACTAAGTTACATTAATGCTGACTTGAAGGTGAGCTCCTTTTGCTTTATAATTTTTTTAAATCTTGTGTAGTTTTAAAGTTACTAGCTACTTCATGAAAACTAGATAAATTGTAATCTATTCAGTGAATGAATTAACATCTGTAATCCCAGTGAGTCTGAAATTTGGCAGGTTAGCACATTGTGCAGTCTTTAAAGAATACGCCTAATATGGGCCAGAAAATGAAGAGGGAAATTTAAATGCTAAGCAACAATTTTGCTTTTCAGGACCCTGAACAACTACAGGACAAATCAAATGAAATCCTTACTGCAATTATTCAAGGAATGCGAAAGGAGGAGCCTAGTAACAATGTGAAGTTAGCTGCAACAAATGCACTACTCAACTCGTTGGAATTCACCAAAGCTAACTTTGACAAAGAGGTAAGAAGCCATCTTGTCTGTGCAGTGTTAGCAACTTTTTAGCTGCGTTCCACACTCGTACGAGGGTGTAGAGTTGATGTGCCTCCATCTGGATGCAAACTGTCAAAAGGCATCAAACCGAGCCAATCCAGTAAAATCCCAGGAATTGATATCTGGGGATATAGGCGCATCTGGTAGTCACTTCCCACTAAGTACCTTGGTATGGTAGTTATCTGGTCTGAAGTCTGTGATGAGAAACCATGCACCACGCTGCATTCTGCCTGATGAAATAATGAAATGAAGCTGAGACTTGCTGACCATGTTTTTCCTAAATATTCTTCTGACTGAAATAATGTATTAATTTGTTTTATTCCTTAAAACCTCAACCTTTGATTAACATTCTCAACTAAAAGTTAAATGAGCAGTTGAGTGGAGATCAGGTACTTCCCCAAAACAAGGGAAAATGCGTGAAAGAGTTAGGAAGAGGCTTAAGCAAGGATAAATAAGCCAGCTTGTAACTTACAGAATTGCTTCAAGATTCTAAATGTTAGATATCAAACAGCATGACATCTGTAGCCTAGGAGCAGACCCTGTTTTGTAGAATTCCTTCACCAGTGATCATTACATTGTTCCAATCTAGGATGTTTACAAATTCGCTGGATTCTACACGCATTATCTGGTCTTGATTGGAAAAAAAGTACAAGAGCACAACAGTACTGAGACACGAAGTGCTTTCAATGATTGATTTTGTGGAAATTCAGTAAAATGCCATTTGCTACTTGGAGCCCACTATAACACTATCTCTACCTGATTGGCTGCACAAGTATTGCTATGCATTCATCTATGAAGACTGATGAGGTTAAATTTTGATGCACCTTTGCATACATGTTTGTTTTTATTTCTTTGCAGTCTGAAAGGCACTTTATTATGCAAGTAGTCTGTGAAGCAACCCAGTGTCCTGATACAAGAGTAAGTATTACATTAAATTCCCTAAAATGTAAAACCTTCAGATGCTGTAATTGTATTCATACATTGGATAATTTTGAATTAAGCAGTTGTTTTAATGTAATAGGTAAGAGTTGCTGCTTTGCAAAACTTGGTGAAGATTATGTCCCTTTATTACCAATACATGGAAACTTACATGGGACCTGCTCTTTTCGCTGTAAGTATAATTTATGTTTGTGATCTAATTTATTCCCCATTTTAGGGGAAATAAGATTTAGTAGTAAAATATGAATCTTCATCCTCACACCACCTCTGCAATCAGCCAAGTAGACCATATAAAAAGATTCCAGAGATTCTAATCTGTATATTTGTCAGAAAACTTTGAGCTGGATAGCCATTTTCTGTAATTCTATGCAACTAATGCCATCTTTTAGCAACATACCTGTCACCTCTATGGTAGCACACTCGAGTCAGAAGGTTGTGGATACAAGCCCCATTCCAAAGACCAGAGCACGCAACTTAGGCTGACACTTAGTACAGATGAGGCAGTGCTGGATTGTTAGAAGTGTCGTCTTTCAGACGAGTTGTTAAACGGAAGCCCTCTTTACCTACTGAGCCATATTTTAAGACACTGCAGGAGGAAGTGTGGGGAGAGTGACCTGACCAACAGCACTCAAACATAATTTCTGGTTATTTATCTCATTACCATTTCTGAGATCTTAATGTGTGACAATTGAGTGCTACAGCCAACTACTTTACAAAAGAACTACTTTTCAGAATTGGCTGTTTAGTACTTTTGAGATATTCAAGGAGATGGAAGGCAGCCTATAAATAAGTTACTTTAGAAAACTAAGGATGCCATGCTGCAGTACCTCACTGTGCTGCTTCATTTCTGCAGCATTAATGTGTTGGATTAATTTTCAACGTGCTACCCAAATATTTCATTGAAAGTAAATTGCTTATTTTAGTTTCAATTCTGATGAGATGATTCGCCATGCCAATTGCAGGCTGATTCGTGTAGTGCCATGAAGCTGAGATTTATTGAACAAAGAAGGGCTTTCCGAATAAACTCTTAGTTGTCTACAAAAAAGCTAACCGCTTCTATATTTAATATATTCAATTTATTTAATTTATACTATTGCTGTCAGAAGATTACTCGGATTTAAGCCAAATTTAGTAGTAGTGTAAAGCTGCAGTATAAATTAAATGCAGAGTAAATCTTGATGTCATTTTTAATATTGAAACTGGCACGATTTTAGCCTAAACTATCACTCTTTATTTAAAAGCACAAGTTTTCATTTGCAGTTGCTATATTCAGATAGGGTAGGCAGAAAAATTGTAATTTGGTGGTGTGGGTTTATAAACATAATCTTAGAGTATTTATAGATATGGAGTGGTCACTTACATGCTTCAGTGACTTTCTGCAGTGGGTCAAATAGTTCACTTCAATGTTCTTTATTTCAAGCCTACTCTCGGGTCATTGTGTATTACCAGAGTTGCCATCAAGCAGTCCATGAGCAAATAATTTTATTTAATGTGTTGCGCGTTTAACACAAGCTCTTTATATTTTAAAAAAACTCAAGATTACCATTGAAGCTATGAAGAGTGATATTGATGAGGTGGCCCTACAAGGAATTGAATTCTGGTCCAATGTCTGCGATGAGGAAATGGATCTTGCTATAGAAGCTTCAGAGGTATGTTTTTTAAACTGCTATAAAATCTTAAATATATCCAGTGGTTTTAAATATAATTGATTCTGTTTCTGCTTGTTTGTGCTTTCCTCTTTAAAGGGAAAATGTGTGTGCTAGCCTGAGATTAATAACTTTGTGCCCATTGGCATGAAATGATCACAAATGCAGGAAAATATTCCTTTAGAAGACATATTAAGCCCCCTCAGGACTAAGCTTTTTACAAAATAATTATTTCAACAGATTGTTATACTTTAAGTTGAAAGATTTGTGGGTTCAGATATTTTACTGTCACTAAAGCCAATGAGAACTACTTTTTCCTGCAAGGACAAATGGATGGTGCTACTTGTATGACACACAAAGCTGGCAATTATTCTATGATGATGAACCATGCACGACACTGAAACTTTTCAGTTGATGGATATATTGAAACAATGTTGAGACTTGATTTGCCAAGCTTTTGATGAGTATTTGAAGCTAGTTTAGGCTCAGTATTGTACTGCTTAAAGGATTGCTGGTTAACTCTTAAGGATTACAGTTAGGTATCTTGTTTTTTTAAAATCCATTTACATTAATTATACTTCATTTTAATACAGGCAGCAGAACAGGGAAGACCTCCTGAGCACACAAGTAAATTCTATGCCAAGGGAGCACTGCAGTATTTGGTACCCATTCTTACCCAGACATTGACTAAACAGGTAAGACACCAACTTGAGTGCCTTTTGATTCCTGTTTGCAATTGTGCTATTAAAATTTGAGATATACAGCAAAATATTTTGCAGTTAAGTTCTTCCTGGTAACTTTTAATTGCTAGTTGTTACATTCTTGGAATTGCTTTTTTGTGATCAGTAAACAAAACTGATAGAGCTGTGAAATATTATATGGTGCATAACATAACACCTTATTCTGCTTCTGAAGTGCAGTTTTATATAACTTAGTGTCCCTTTTAAGGCTAAGAACTGTAATTGCTGCATATTAAGATCAACTCTTAAAATGAACCTTTAGTCGGTTAGAGGTGAGGCTGTTTTGAAGCAAATTTTCTCAATTTGAAAATGATCTTTGTTTTCTAAATTAAAAAAAAATGCATGTAAGGCGAGCAAGTTCTAGGTACATGGCTATTTTTCATAATTTTGTAAATATTTTATACAGCAGTTGTACTGTATTCATAGTAAGTGGGATACTGTGCAGTTTTCAGGACCATGTAATACAGAATGTATGCTGTGTTCAATTGAAGGCCATAGTTTAATTCCAGTTATAATCTGCCATATCTCAATACGAGGCTTATATATAGCATGTATTTCTTCCAAGTGTAATGCTTTTTATGACAATTAAGCTTGTCTATTTGTTTTCCTTGTTTTGATTTTAATTGCAAATCATTGGCTCTAAAGCACTTTGGGATGTCCTGAAGTCATGAATGGTGCTATATAAATGCAAGTTTTTCTTGTATCTTGTAAGTAGGTAGCATTGTTGAACACTTGCTTGAAAACCTCCCAGCTCCATTGCTAGCATGTTTTCTACAGTGCCACTTGTTTTGGAGCTAGCTAGTCCTGTACCACAAAGCTGTCTGCCCCGTCTTAATGCAGTATACTTTTTAATATGTTCGTTCTAAAACAATTTTTTATATAAAAAAAGGACATTCATGGGTACTTCTGACCCAAAGCCTTAAAACCTTAGTAGCAGCTAATATATTGTGTGTTATGCAATATAAACTCTTATGAGAGTATGTCAGAACAGGTTGGCACAAATCTCATTCATAGTCAGCGAGATACAGCACTGAAACAGGCCCTTTGGCCCACCGAGTCCATGCCGACCATCAACCACCCATTTATACTAATCCTACATTAATCCCATGTCCCCTACCACATCCCTGCCTTCCCTCAATTCTCCTATTACCTACCTACACTAAGGGCAATTTACAATGGCCAATTTACCTATCAACCTGCAAGTCTTCGGTTGTGGGAGGAAACCGGAGCACCCGGCGGAAACCTGCGCGGTCACAGGGAGAACTTGCAAACTCCGCACAGGCAGTACCCAGAACAGAACCCGGGTCGCTGGAGCTATGTGGCTGCGGTGCTAACCACTGTGCCGCCCCGAAAGAAAGACCTGAAAAAGTTTGGGAAAGACCTTCATTCATAAAAGAACAGCAAGTTGGAACTCTGATGAGGACTTTGATCAGTTTTGTCCTAGATTCACAATGAGGAGCTATTATTTTTGAAAGAAAATAGAGAATGAGTAGTGAGGAAATCATTCCAAATAGTTATTGAGCATCTTGGTCATCATTTTGTTCTTTCTGCTAAATTAAACAGCTTTGGGATGTAACAAATCAGACATTTAAAAAACGCAATTTACTTTAAAGAAAAAAAAACTTTGTAGTCACGTCAGATACAATTGTATAACTTTTTTTGTCGAAGATCTTGTGCAGGATACCTGCTCTTTTTAGTTCTTGCAAGTTCCAAAACCCATCTATTAGGTGAAGCAATTGATGCTAGCAGACGATGGCTCTCATCATGCACCTGCACATTTTTTAGGATCGCCAGCAAGACTAACCAATCAGAGCTGCTCAGGACTTGCTATTTATATAACATTTCCTCCCCCTTGCAAATTACTTGTGAAAAGCCACAGGGAATAATCCTTTCTGTAAGGTAAAAGCAACTGGAATTTCCTTTACATGAACCATTAACAGGCTAAAGCATGGACATTTTTGCAAGTAATATTCTGAGGGGTGGAGGGATTGTGTTATTGTATTCAGGGATATATTAAAATTAATGTGTAATCTTTTATATCTTGTGTATTCTAGATGTTTACTGCTTCAGAACTCAATAATTGTTAGGTTTATATAAGTGTGATTTTTGACTATAGTATATGAAAAAGCAATTATTTAATTAGCTCTGAGCAGGACTCTAAACTTATTTTCAAGTTCTTGTACCTCCTCCAGCCATACCACCCCACATTCCTTTGAGTGTAACTTCTGACAGATAACAATCTTGTTCCCATAATGCTTGAATGTGGAGCAAGATAAGTAAGTTTGGTTAGATTTTAAGTTTCAAATTCAGGCATATGTAAATATAATGGTTTCTATTTTGACCCCTCCTAATTTTCTGCTTTCAGATTGGTGTCAACTTAAACAAATTAACACCAAAATTGGGCTAGGTGGTATTATTTCCATTTTTGTGCCTATTTTGCCCACTGACCAAAAATACTGAGGTGATATAAATACTGATTTGAATATGTGTATGATTAGTTGGTTCTTGACAATAACAAGAGCATGGTATTTTTATTTTAAATCATTAATTCTTTCGCTGTTAGGATGAAAATGATGACGATGATGACTGGAATCCATGCAAAGCTGCTGGTGTTTGTCTCATGCTGTTGGCAACTTGCTGTGAGGATGACATCGTCCCACACATACTTCCATTTATCAAAGAGCACATCAAAAATCCGGACTGGAGGTACAGGGATGCAGCAGTGATGGCATTTGGTTCTATTCTGGAAGGGCCTGAACCCAATCAACTAAAACCACTAGTTATACAGGTAAAAATGTATCCTATTGGAATTACATGTTCAGTCATTGAGCTGCTGAAGATGCTAGGCAGTATATCCCAAATTTTCACAATGAAGTTATCAGACAGATACAAATGATGCTTTGATCTTAAGAGGGTAGAATATGCAAGTACTCCTAATTGTTCCAAATTTTGCTCGTTTAGAGGTGCTTGGATCAGGATGTTTATGTACAGGGGAGTAATGTGTTGAAGGTCTCACCGGATTGGACTGTGATTAAGGAAATGGACAATTAAATTAGATCAGGTAGCCAACGTAGACATTTTGTTCGAGCATGAGCACCTTAAAGTGGTGGGATGTAGGTTGATAACCTGTGATTTTGCATCACCGAGTTCCTATTTTCAACTGCATGGCTGGGAGCTGCCAGGTCTTGCTAAAACTGTGAAGTTGATTTTTGGACTGATAGTTTCTGCTCTAGTAAGCTTAATTGGTTGGATTTTAGTGCTCGGACACTAACTTTTCTAACTCTTCAATATGATCAGTTGCTGGGTAGTGTGAATTTCTTTCTCTATATAACATGGATTGCTGACTTTGGCATGTAAATTGCCCAGAGTTGACTGTTGGTGAGAGGGAGAAGTCATCCTTCAGACTATAGTGTGCCCTAGTATTGTGTTGGTAAGATTTGATTTTAAATCTGTAGGTGGTGTACATTGGCAAAAGTGGCAAAATAGTCTCAAATTTTCACAACAATGATAAATTACTTCAATTCTAGTAATTTCAAACTACAGGATTAAAGTTGTAGCGTAAATATGACTATTTTAGCCAGTGTAAAAGTCCTTGGTGGTTGTCATTGTTTATAAATTCATTCTCAATTGCAGGCAATGCCCACACTGATAGAGCTAATGAAAGATCCTAGTGTTGTGGTTCGGGATACTACAGCCTGGACTGTGGGCAGAATTTGTGAGTTGCTTCCTGAGGCTGCCATCAATGACATGTACTTGACCCCTCTACTGCAATGTCTCATTGAAGGTCTGGGAGCTGAACCTCGAGTGGCTTCTAATGTTTGTTGGGTAAGTAATTTGTTAGGCAGAGTTCTACATGGAAATTATTTATTAAACCTCTGCTTGATCTTAATCTATACTGATAAGGAAACTCCAATCCTAAGTCACAAGGGAGTGACTGGTTGGCAGAATTACTTTGCATTCTTGAGTAAAGTTTGGATGGTCACCTCAAACCTTTACTTGGTGCATTTATTATTGAGTGACATAGTGGATGTATTACAAAATGTGGCTGTAAAGCTCCCTTTTATTTCAGCTGTATTTGCCCTTTAATGCTGGTGTCCATTTTGAATCAAGTTGCATTGTAAGACTTTCAATACTTCATCTTTATGTAAAGACTGGTTCTTAGTAAGGAGTTTAGGAAGTGATACTAAATATGGGTATTATCTAAGAGCTAATATAAAAATTATTTTACGAATGTGGAGCAGTTTCAGCTGGGGGCTGTGTAGCTATCAAGACTAGCTGTAAATTTCAGTATTAATTAGAGGGTGGCACAGCGGTTAGCACAGCAGCCTCACAGCTCCAGCGACCCGGGTTTAATTCTGGGTACTGCCTGTGTGGAGTTTGCAAGTTCTCCCTGTGACCGTGTGGGTTTCCGCCGGGTGCTCCGGTTTCCTCCCACAGCCAAAGACTTGCAGGTTGATAGGTAAATTGGCTATTATAAATTATCCCTAGTATAGGTAGGGGAATTGAGGGAAGGCGGGGATGTGGTAGGAATATGGGATTAATGTACAATTAGTATAAATGGGTGGTTGATGGTCGGCACAGACTCGGTGGGCCGAAGGGCCTGTTTCAGTGCTGTATCTCTAAATAAATAAACTATTGATCATTATTAAACTATTCACAAATACTTACCATTTTATGACCCAATAACCTTTGGTGTACATTTGACGTGGAAAAATATGGCTTGGTCCTTCCATGCATCTTTGGTTTCAAGAAAGTGTCTTCGTAACTGAGCTACCTGCCAGAAAAATGAGTCTAAACCTGCTATTAGTCCATTAACTCTGTTGGAGTTCCACTGACAGCCCAGTGATGCACCACTTGGTAGGAAACTGATTCATGCATGTTGAGGGGGGTCCCAGGTTCCACCCTTGATCCAAGTCCTGAAAAATCATTGAGTTGGGTTTTCACAGCTGTTTGCTGACAGGTTTCTTCTGGAAAAATGAGATGGGATGGCTGAAGCCACGATCTCTTTCTGCTCTGGTGCCCTGTGAGATCGTATAGGCTGCCCGAACCTGTAGTCTAGGGTTATTGATGGTACATGGTCACTTGGGCAAGATACCAGAAAGCAGCTAGTATTCATGAAACATCGCAGTAGAGACCAGTACTTAGGAGAGAGGGGTGTGGTGTGGGGCAGATAGGATTTGAGAGGTAGAGGAGAAAATGTTAATGACTGGACTGCAGCATTGTACTTTGAGAATCCCTATCTCTCTGCCTGTAATGCTTCATTCTACTAATCTAGTGCTCTTTTTCTCCTAACAAGATTAACCTAAACCTGACAATTGTTAGAATTAGATCTCTAGTCTTAATTAAACTTAAAATTTAAGTGTAGTCTGACCATTTTTCGCAGGCTTTCTCCAGTTTAGCAGAAGCTGCTTATGAAGCTGCAGATGTGGCAGATGATCAGGAAGAACCTGCAACATATTGCTTGTCGTCGTCATTTGAATTGATAGTTCAGAAACTATTAGAAACTACTGATCGGTAGGAAAAGTACCTTGTGCCCTTCTTGATGTATGTTTGTGCTTGGCAGTCTGCTGTTAAGTTAAGTATGTAGCTTGCTGCTTGCAACTGATATTGCTCAGCATTAGATTTCATTATTACATCATAAAATGCATTGGAGCATTTGCCACACATGTTTGCATCTTAAACTGTCAATGTAATATAGCTGCTTAAGGTTAGTACTTGGCAGTGGCTTGGTTTGACAACTGAAGTAACAATTTGCATTTGTGTGTTTGTTATACTCATTGTACGACTGGTTTAGTCTGGTAGTGGTCTTAGATTTGGGTGTTGAATCTAATAGTTCTGAAAATGTAGATTTGACATACTAAGTAAAATGCTCATCTTTAGGCCTGATGGGCACCAGAATAACTTGAGGAGCGCTGCATATGAGGCACTGATGGAGATAGTCAAGAACAGTGCCAAAGACTGCTACCCCGCAGTGCAGAAAACAACTCTAGTCATCATGGAAAGGCTACAGCAAGTGTTGCAAATGGAGGTATGTGGAGTATGCATGCAGGGTGACAGAAACCTAATGTGTAGTCTTTCTCCTGCCATATTCCATTCTGACTCAAATATTATTGTGGGCAGATTGAAAGTGTTGCAAATGGAGTTTGATGTGTAAGTGGGTGGTATACATAAAATCTTTTGTTGACAGTTCAACCTTGATGGGAACAGTCATACTTGTGTCCAGTTTTAATTCTTTCAAGATCTGAGTACTGTGGGCAGCAAATGTTTTCTCGCAATATAATCTGATTGATGCAGCCAAAGTGCCAGTAGGATAACACGATACCAAAGTCATAATCTAGTAATGTTTTCTTTTTGCTATATAATCTGTCTCAGCTACTAAATTCCTTTTTGTTCTTTAGGTTTCTTTGACAAAAGTGCCTACTTAAGCATTTGAACAGCATAATGGAGATGAAATTAATTGCATTGTTGGTGGAAGTCCACATGATGGCAAAGTACACATCTGTGCCCCAAGATTTTGCCATGAAGTAGCATTAACGTAGATAGAAAATATGCAGAGAGACTTAAAGGAGTAGTGATTAAATACAAAAAATAGTGGGGTGCAGCCTATACGTTTACAATTCCAGTCATTAGTATCTCTTCCTGAGAATTATTTTCTGCTATTCCACGATGGCAAATAGTCAGCAAAAAGATAACATGCAGAAGTGATGGACAAGAGACCAACAGGCCCATACAGTCATGATGCAACTGAGTATAAATCCAATCACTCACCAGTAGCCGCATAAAAACTGGGAAAAAATCCTAGATCAATTTGGGGATGTGAAAAATTCCTCTGCAACTGCTTGAGGGGATCAAAACTAGTTCCTGGTGACCACTATGGCAATGAGACATGTCACATGATAACCCATCTACCTTTTGTATGCTGAAAGATATTTTGTTAAAAAGGTTATAAAAGTCCTCACTTTTTTTTTCTTCCAGTCTCATATTCAAAGTACCTCAGACAGAATTCAGTACAACGATCTTCAGTCTCTCCTGTGTGCTACCTTACAGGTAACTAGTTTTTATCCCATATGTCATCTTTATGTCCTGGTGATATTGGATGGATTTGATTTTTGTGCTGGACCATATTATACTGTCTTTTTCTGCTTTGCTAGGCTCCCCATAGCTGTTGTCAGTAGATAACAGGTTTTCCATCTTGGCCTCTGCCAGGTGACCCTCAACATTACTGTTTTGAATTTGCTTATTAGAGCAAGTGAAATGTACATAACTAACTTTGGGGAGAATATTATCTGTATCCAAGTGAATTGCAAGGCACTTGTTCGACCTCTGGCCTCTTACCCGCTCTTGATCTTTTCATTGAAAACTGTCGGTGTGATAGCGGCTGTCTCAATTTCTCTGCCCCCCTCACTCACTCTAACCTGCCCCCCTCTGAATTTGCTGCAGTCTGTTCTCTCAGGTCTAACATTGTCATCAAACCTGCAGATAAGGGTGGTGCTGTTGTTGTCTGGCATACTGACCTCTACCTTGCAGAGGCTCAGTGCCAACTCTCAGACACTTCTTCCTACCTCCCCCTGACCATGACCCCACCACCGAGCATCAAGCTACTGTCCACAGAACTGTCACTGATCTCATCTCCTCTGGGGATCTTCCCTCTTCAGCTTCCAACCTTATAGTCCCGCGACCCCGGACAGCCCACTTCTACCTCCTTCCTAAAATCCAGAAACAGGACTGTTTGGGCAGACCCATTGTTTCAGCCTGTTCCTGCCCCACTGTACTTATTTCTTCCTATCTTGACTCTATATTTTCTCCACTGGTCCAGTCTCTTCCCACCTACATCCGTGACTCTTCTGATGCCCTACGTCATTTTGACAGTTTCCTGGCCCTAACCCCCTCCTCTTCCCTATGGGCATCCAATCTCTCCACCCCTCCGTCCCCCACCAGGACGATATGAGGGCTCTCCACTTCTTCCTTGAACAGAGGCCTAACCAGTCCCCATCCACCACCACCCTCCTCCGCCTGGCTGAACTTGTTCTCACATTGAGCAACTTCTCATTCAACTCCACTCACTTCCTTCAAGTAAAAGGTGTTGCTGTGGGTACCCGCATGGGTCCTAGTTATGCCTGTCTTTTTGTGGAATATATCAAACATTCCTTGTTCCAGTCCTACTCAGGCCCCCTCCCCCAACTCTCTTTCTGGTACATTGACGACTGTGTGCCGTTTCCTGCTCCCACCTGGAACTAGAATACTGCATTAACTTTGCTTCTAATTTCCACCCTTCTCTCACCTTCACATGGTCCATCTCAGACACTTCCCTTCCTCGACATCTCTGTTTCCATCTCTGGGGATAGGCTGTCTACGAATATTCATTATAAGCCCACTGACTCCCACAGCTACCTCGACTACACTTCCTCACACCCTGCCTCTTGTAAGGACTCCATTCCATTCTCCCAGTTTCTTCGTCTTCAACGCATCTGCTCTGATGCTACCTTCCATGACAGTGCTTCCGATATGTCTTCCTTTTTCCTTAACCGAGGATTCCCCCCAGTGTGGTTGACAGGGCCCTCAAACCATGTCCGGCCTATTTCCCGCACCTGTACCCTCACCCCTTTCCCTCCCTCTCCCTCCCAGAACCGCGACTCACTTTCCACCCCACCAGCCTCCAGATCCAAAGGATCATCCTCGGCCACTTCTGCCGCATCCAGCGTGATGCCACTACCAAACGCATCTTCCCCTCCTTTCTCCTGTCAGCATTCTGAAGGGATCGCTCCCTCTGGGACACCCTCGTCCACTCCTCCATTACCCCCACCACTTCGTCCCCTTCCCACGGCACCTTCCCCTGCAATCGCAGGAGGTGTAATACCTGTCCATTTACCTCCTCTCTCATCACTATCCCAGGCCCCAAACACTCCTTTCAGGTGAAGCAGCAATTTACTTGTACTACTTTCAATTTAGTATACTGTATTCGCTGCTCACACTGGTCTCCTCTACATTGGGGAGACCAAATGCAGATTGGGTGACCACTTGGCGGAACACCTCCACTCAGTCCGTAAGCATGACCCCACGCTTCTGATTGGCCATTTCAACACACCCCCCTGCTCTCATGCTCACATCTCTGTCCTGGGATTGCTGCAGTGTTCCAATGAACATCAACGCAAGCTCGAGGAACAGCATCTCATTTACCGATTAGACACGCTACAGCCTGCCAGACTGAACGTTGAGTTCAATAATTTCAGAGCATGCCGGGTCCCTCTTTTTATGCTTAGTTATTTTTTTTGTTTTCCTTTTTTATTTGGTTTATTTTAGGTTTTTCAGTTTATTTCCACTGTGCTTACCCACTGTTTTGGTTTTTTTTATGTTTGTGCTTGGAGTGCTCTGCTTTACAGTCATTCACACCCTATCATTACTCTTTTTTGGCCTCCTTATCTCGAGACAATGGATAAGCGCCTGGAGGTGGTCAGTGGTTTGTGAAGCAGCGCCTGGAGTGGCTAGAAAGGCCAATTCTCGAGTGACAGGCTCTTCCACAGGTGCTGCAGAGAAATTTGTTTGTCGGGGCTGTTACACAGTTGACTCTCCCCTTGCGCCTCTGTCTTTTTTCCTGCCAACTACTAAGTCTCTTCGACTCGCCACACTTTAACCCCGTCTTTATGGCTGCCCCCCAGCTCTGGCGATCGCAGGCAACTGACTCCCACGACTTGTGATCAATGTCACAGGATTTCATGTAGCGTTTGCAGACGTCTTTAAAGCGGAGACATGGACGGCCGGTGAGTCTGATATCAGTGGCGAGCTTGCTGTACAATGTGTCTTTGGGGATCCTGCCATCTTCCATGCGGCTCACATGGCCAAGCCATCTCGAGCGCCGCTGACTCAGTAGTGTGTATAAGCTGGGGATGTTGGCCGCCTCAAGGACTTCTGCGTTGGAGATATGGTCCTGCCACCTGATGCCACGTATTCTCCGGAGGCAGCGAATATGGAATGAATTGAGACGTCGCTCTTGGCTGCCATACGTTGTCCAGGCCTCGCTGCCATAGAGCAAAGCACTGAGGACACAGGCCTGATACGCTCGGACTTTTGTGTTCCGAGTCAGTGCGCCATTTTCCCACGCTCTCTTGGCCAGTCTGGACATAGCAGTGGAAGCCTTTCCCATGCACTTGTTGATTTCTGCATCTAGAGACAGGTTACTGGTGATAGTTGAGCCTCGGTAGGTGAACTCTTGAACCACTTCCAGAGCGTGGTCGCCAATATTGATGGATGGAGCATTTCTGACGTCCTGCCCCATGATGTTCGTTTTCTTGAGGCTGACGGTTAGGCCAAATTCATTGCAGGCAGCCGCAAACCTGTCGATGAGACTCTGCAGGCACTCTTCTGTGTGAGATGTTAAAGCAGTATCGTCAGCAAAGAGGAGTTCCCTGATGAGGACTTTCCGTACTTTGGACTTAGCTCTTAGACGGGCAAGGTTGAACAACCTGCCCCCTGATCCTGTGTGGAGGAAAATTCCTTCAGAAGACTTGAACGCATGTGAAAGCAGCAGGGAGAAGAAAATGCCAAAAAGTGTGGGTGCGAGAACACAGCCCTGTTTCACGCCACTCAGGATAGGAAAGGGCTCTGATGAGGAGCCACCATGTTGAATTGTGCCTTTCATATTGTCATGGAATGAGGTGATAATACTTAGCAGCTTTGGTGGGCATCCAATCTTTTTCTGAAGAGACCACGTCTGCTGACGAAGTCAAAGGCTTTGGTGAGATCAATGAAAGCAATGTAGAGGGGCATCTGTTGTTCACGGCATTTCTCCTGTATCTGACAAAGGGAGAACAGCATGTCAACGGTCGATCTCTCTGCACGAAAGCCACACTCTGCCTCAGGGTAGACGCGCTTGGCCAGCTTCTGGAGCCTGTTTAGAATGACTCGAGCAAAGACTTTCCCCACTATGCTGAGCAGGGAGATTCCAAGGTAGTTGTTGCAGTCACCGCGGTCACCTTTGTTTTTATAGAGGGTGATGATATTGGCATCACGCATGTCCTGGGGTACTGCTCCCTTGTCCCAGCACAGGCACAGCAGTTCATGTAGTGCTGAGAGTATAGCAGGCTTGGCACTCTTGATTATTTCAGGGGTAATGCTGTCCTTCCCAGGGGCTTTTCCGCTGGCTAGAGAATCAATGGCATCACTGAGTTCCGATTTTGTTGGCTGTATGTCCAGCTCATCCATGATTGGTAGAGGCTGGGCTGCATTGAGGGCAGTCTCACTGACAACATTCTCCCTGGAGTACAGTTCTAGGTAGTGCTCAACCCAGCGATCCATTTGTTTGCGTTGGTCAGTGATTATGTCCCCTGATTTAGATTTGAGGGGGGCGATCTTCTTGATGGTTGGCCCAAGAGCTCTCTTAATGCCATCATACATTCCTCTGATCCCGGTGTCTGAGGCCAGCTGAATATGACTGCATAGGTGTTGCCAGTAGTCATTTGCGCAGCGCCTGGCTTTTCTTTGTGCAGTGCTTCTGGCTGCTTTAAGTGCTGCGGATGTTAAATCGCTGGGGGCTTTCTTGTAGTTCAACAGTGCAATGCGCTTAGCACACAATTAACATACCGCTAGCCTTTGTTCCACGACCTTTTGGTCAGTTATTCTCTGTGACCTTGTCCTATCAACACCTTCACCTTTGTTATCTCTTGCCCCACCCCCGCTTTACTTGCTTAAGACCTATTACATTTCTAATATTTGCCCGTTCTGAAGAAGGGTCTCTGACCTGAAACATTAACTCTGTTTCTCTCTCTGCACAGATGCTGCCAGACCTGCTGAGTATTTCCAGCATTTCTTGTTTTTATTTCAGATCTCCATCATCTGCAGTATTTTGCTTTTATTTACTTGTTTGACCTCTGTTGAATTAGTGTTTTGAATTAATTTGGGTTTGTGTGTAATGCAATGGGCTTGTTTTCTCTGGAGTTTAGAAGAGTGAGGTGAGACTTGATTGAAGTATATAAAATCCTGAACTGTCTTGACAAGGTGGATGTGGAAAGAATGTTTCCTCTTGTGGGGGAGTCCAGAACTAGGGGGCATTGTTTTAAAATTCTTTCTTTCTTTTCTTCTTTTGGGCCTCCTTATCTCGAGAGACAATGGATACGCGGGACAGATAAATTTTTTCTGAGGGTTGTATGACTTTGG
Source organism: Heterodontus francisci (assembly GCF_036365525.1). Classification (NCBI taxonomy): domain Eukaryota; kingdom Metazoa; phylum Chordata; class Chondrichthyes; order Heterodontiformes; family Heterodontidae; genus Heterodontus; species Heterodontus francisci. The sequence continues at coordinate 53,581,230 of NC_090403.1, forward strand.
AACTCTGCCTCAGAAGGTGGGTGGAGACAGGGTCATTGAATATTTTTAAAGCGGAGGTAGATAGATTCTTGTTAGGCAAGGGAATCGAAGGTTATGGGGTGTAGATGGGAGTGTGGAATTCAAGACAGAAACAGATCAGCCATGATCCTATTGAATGGTGAACCAGGCTAGAGGGGCCGAATAGCCTACTTTCTCCTATTTTGTATGTTTGTATTGCCGCCTTAAAGTTGTTGCTCAGAACAGATTGTCTGGTGATGACAAGTTCATGCACCACACAGAAACATGATGGTGATTATGAATGAATCTGAAGGCAATTTTTTTTGTTTTCAGAATGAATAAATATATTTCTTTTTTTTAAATGAACTTTTCTATCTGGCCCATAGAATGTTCTGCGGAAAGTCCAGCACCAGGATGCACTACAGATTTCAGATGTGGTGATGGCATCGCTGCTAAGGATGTTTCAGAGCACTGCTGGCTCTGGAGGCGTGCAGGAAGATGCCCTCATGGCTGTCAGCACTCTTGTTGAAGGTGTGTCTCATCATTTAAAGGAATGAAAACGAAAAATTGTATTAATCCTAAGATAATCAGTGTTTTCAGCTCCCCTGTTATTTTGTGAGGTTTTTTTCTATTGAATTATACAACTACTGTCACTGTTTATTCACATTGTTAGTTGATTTTGGAGTGATTAAATACCAGTAATTCTTGATAATTCTATTTTTCCATCAAATCTAGGAATTGGTCTTTAAAATTAAAAGGGACTTGGGATCAATTTCCCAACTTAAATGCTGCCCTTCCTTTATGGAGCTAAATTTGAGTTTTCAAATCGTTCAGCCAGCAGCTAAATTGTGTACCGTTGTATAAGAAACTTTCAAAGATTGGAAATGTCTAATAGTGCAGTAGGCTATGAATGCTGGCGACAGACTTCTACAAATTTAACCCAACACGGGCGACTGATTATTTTCTTTTTGTCCCCTCCTCCCTTGTCCAGCAGCTTGTTTGCACAACTGGACCATCAGGGGAACCCTAAATCTTTTATGTAATTTCTTCTGTGTCACAGAGTAGTTGACTACTATGTCCAATTTCTCTGCTGAGAAGGGCCTTTGGGTGGCTAATTATTTTCTTTGCCGCAAGTGCCTAACTACGTCTTAGAACCATTAAGATATTTGTGGGGAGTGAAATTATAGTAGGTTGGGTTTTGTGATAAATAACCTGCATTTGTAATAGTACATTAGCACATAATTTGAAACATAAGCAATGTAGCTGATTTGAGATACCAAAGTTTTATAAAGGCTAGATGAATGACCTGTTTTGGGGGTAGAATGTTGAATGAGGGAGAGTTGTTAGCTAGGACACTGGCAGAATGCCTTGCTTTCCTTGGAATCATGCCCTGGGTTCTTTTATGTCCACCATAACTTAGTGTTGCATCTGAAAGAGAGGCCCTCCAGCTATCAGTAGTCCCTCGGTACTGCGCTAATTATGTGTTGAATTCTGAAGTGAATGTTGAACCTGTGACCTTCTAATTTGAGAGTTGAGTACTGGCAACTGAACCAAGCTGACACATGTCTGAAATGACTATATAGCTGCCTATGCTTCTCCATTCTTGTATATGGTTACATAATTAGCTTGAACACTTAATTTGTGTAGGTAATGCAAAATGTTGGACAATTGTTTATTTCTCTCAGTCCTATTCAACTTGAAAGTTTAATCCTGATGTATTTGCAGTGTTACTTCCTGCACTATTACACTGAAAGGTATGAACGTGTGTGGCGAGATAACCTGACTCTGGCGTTAGGGAGGCTGTGATGAGGGGAGGAAACCAGAATATGAAATAGCAGTGATAAATGGGATTTAGACATGAGCAGCTCAGTGGAGGAGATTCAATTCAGTTTCATTTTGTATCATGGTGTTTGAAGTAAATCACTTTTAGTATGATCATTGCAGAAATTGAGTCTGAGCTATAACTTTGAATAATTGGATTATTTGTACCAAAATGAACAAAATTGAGTTTTTTATCCTAGGAATTGAAAATAAGTCCATAAATTTGTATTTTGCTTATGTTAAAAGATGTATGGTTTGAAAGCTGAATATTGTACAGTACTTCGCTATTTTGTAGCCATGGAAAGACAGCTAAGAACACTAATCCTTTTTTATTTAATAATTGAATACAATCTTATTTTTTAAAGCAATAACTTTCTCAGTATTGGATATTACTGCAGTCTACTACTGACTTTTAGTAAGAAAGCATCTAAAGTGTAGAAATGTAGAAAATTAGAATGTAACTGCTAAATCTGCAGATTAAATTTTAATAGCAACAATTTTGCTGCCTTTTCCCCATCATTTTCAAACTCAAGTTGTATGTAAACACTTTTTTTTTCCCCCTACAGTGCTAGGTTCAGAGTTTTTGAAGTACATGGATGCCTTCAAACCATACCTAGGGATTGGACTGAAAAATTATGCAGAGTACCAGGTAAGAATCTGATGTATTTTTTGTGAGGGGAGGAGGACGTTATGGAATATTTGCGAAGCGATGAAATTTTCTATCTAACCTCTTTTTAAATCATGACTACAATTTAAAGAGGAAAAATTAACCAGAACGTGGACACTTGCAGGTGAGGTATAATTTTAGATTTTTGTTCTGTCTCCCCTTTTTCTCTCCATCTTTATCTCTTTCTTTCCCTTTCTATAACCCGAACTCACCCCAAAAAAAATCCTAACTAGTTGTCTTTACCTGGTCCTATCTTAAATTTGATTTTAAAAAAAACTTTCATTTATGTAGTGTCTGACATCCTTGGGGTGATTATTACTTCTGAAGTATAAATTACTACATTGTAGGCAAATGAGAGGTTGCCATCAGTACTCATTCACATCTTTTGGCAGATTTCACTCCCATATACCAACGCTTACTTCCTTCCTGTGCATTTTGCTATGTTAAAAGCACTATATAGGTGAATATTGATGATTTGGTTCATATACCTAGTACATTATCAAGTTATGATTAACCCAGAGACACCAGTATGCTGCAGTAGTTCAAGAACATTTTCAGTAACAATACAGCCAAGTTGTGAGAACATCGGCTTCAGATTGCTCTGCAAGACCAGCATGTGTGAAGCTGCCATCTTTTGTGGGATTTTTAAAAAAACAGCTCAAGTCCACGGTAATAGCTAGTCACAACTCTTTTTTTTTCCTGAGTGAAACTGTTAAGTTTTATTTTTGAAATGGGCATGCATTTCACATCTTGTAAATTTCAACTGCACATGAATTGTCAGATGTGAAATGCATGAGAATTGGGGCGATGCTTGCAATTAGGGATTAGTTTGATGTCACCTGACACTATTTGGAATCCAAATACTTGATATTGGTTCTAATATTGTTGGGAAAGCTGGCAGGGATGAAATTCCATGTATGCAGAATCACAGGGCAGTACTGTCACTGACTATAGCCAATGAATTGTGGATTAGCTTCAATTGTGCAGTGTAAAGGATATTTGCTGGGACTAACTATAGTCATGGAATAGAATCTGGCTTGCCAAAGTTGATGACTTCATGTTTTAAAATTCTAACATTGTTGTTGAAGGTTTGTCTTGCGGCAGTAGGCCTAGTTGGTGACCTGTGCAGAGCACTGCAATCTAATATGCTGCCTTTCTGTGACGAAATGATGCAACTCTTGCTGGAGAATCTGGGGGTGAGTTTGTTTATATGATACCAAGCTGATTTTATTTTTGATATCTTCTAGAATGCTTCCTGCCTTTCAACTTCTGAAAAGTAGTGATCCATAGATAATCTGCTTTTAAATTGAAGTTTTTCCTGAAAGGCTGTAATGCAGTCTGGCTTTTAAGTACAGGTTTTGGGTATTTTAAAATGTCATAATAGAATTTCACAATTTTGAACCTGCAATAATAAACAAAATGTCTCTTTCCAGAATGAAAATGTCCATCGGTCTGTTAAACCACAGATTCTATCTGTGTTTGGGGATATTGCCCTTGCTATTGCAGGAGAATTTAAGAAGTATCTAGATATTGTCCTAGATACTCTTCAGCAGGCTTCACAAGCTCAAGTAGACAAAGTAAGTGCAGCTTAAGCATTTAAACCACCTCTTTCAAATTTTGATTTCTGTCTTCTGGTGGGGGAAAAAAATGCAGTTTCATCAAACAAGCCAATTAGTTGGTAACATTCACTAAAGTAATTTGGAACTGTCCCATTTTAAATATAGATCGTAATTTAATGAATTTGTATCACAAATAAATCCTGTTTGCAAAATCATAGTTTGTCATCTGTTAAAATTAGTACTTTAAGCAAGATTTTTAATCTCAAAAAATCTCATACTTGGTTTTTGCATGCAGTAGTTTTTTCGTTCCATGATTTAAGATCTTGTGTAATACATTTAATTTGTACCTAAACTGTTGCCCCTTGGTGTGGGTTTACATTCTGGTCAGCTGTGCTTAGATTCTAATTCATCTTTAGACAGATTATGATATGGTGGATTACCTGAACGAACTAAGAGAAGGTTGTCTGGAGGCATATACTGGCATCATTCAGGGTCTGAAGGGTGACCAAGAGAATGTACATCGTAAGTTTAATTGTACAGAATGATTAAATTGAACAGATTATAGATTTAACGTTATTAGTTTTAAACATTTTCAAATCTTCCTTCTGCAGCTGATGTGATGTTGGTGCAACCAAGAGTAGAATTCATTCTCTCATTTATTGATCACATTGCACGAGACGAAGATCATACAGATGGGGTAGTAGCCTGTGCTGCTGGACTGATCGGGTAAGCAACTTTGGGTTAGGAAAGAAAATAGCTAACCTAGTTATAGATATTAATGAGAGACTGTTCATATTTACAATTTTTGTAATTTTCTGTTCATTCACGACATATTTTCCAGCTAAGAAACTGCATGCCTGCATACACATACTTTCTGAAGTTGTTTAGTTTAGAGATACAGCACTGAAACAGGCCCTTCAGCCCACCGAGTCTGTGCCGACCATCAACCACCCATTTATACTAATCCTACACTAATCCCATATTCCTACCACATCCCCACCTGTCCCTATATTTTCCCTACCACCTACCTATACTAGGGGCAATTTCTAATGGCCAATTTACCTATCAACCTGAAAGTCTTTGGCATGTGGGAGGAAACCGGAGCACCCGGAGGAAACCCACACAGACACAGGGAGAACTTGCAAACTCCACACAGGCAGTACCCGGAATCGAACCCGGGTCGCTGTAGCTGTGAGGCTGCGGTGCTAACCACTGTGTCGCCTAAATGTCTGGTTACTTTACATCTGTAGTGTCTTTCTGTTAATGCTTTACACCCATCAGCTTGTGGGATTTTATTAATACTTTACGCACATCAATCTAGAACTAGGGGTCACTATTTAAAAATAAGGGGTCGCCCATAAGGATGATAAACTTTTTCTCCGAGGTCGTGAGTCTTTGGAACTCTTCCTCAAAAGGCAGTGGACGCAGAATCTTTAAATATTTTTAAGGCAGAAGTAGATAGATTCTTGATGAGCAAGGGGGTGAAAGGTTATTAGAGGTAGGCAGGAATGTGGAGTTGGGGTTACAAACCGAGCAGTCATGATCTTATTGAATGGCAGAGCAGGGCCGAGGGGCCAACTCCTGCTCCTAATTCGTATATTCATATGCAGTTTTCTGAAAAGATTTTAAAAGTGCATGTTTGGGGAGGTGGAATGGTTTAATTTTTAAGTAAAAATCCTTTTTTTTTTCTGTAACTTCTGGGGGATTTTTTACACATATTTTGCATTCTTTCAGAGATTTGTGTACAGCATTTGGGAAGGATGTACTGAAATTAGTTGAAGCCAGGCCTATGATTCATGAACTTTTGACTGAAGGAAGACGATCAAAAACAAACAAAACTAAAACTTTGGCCACATGGGCTACTAAAGAGCTTCGAAAACTGAAAAATCAAGCTTGGTAAGACGCCTTTTGTCTAGTATGGTTATTACATTAGCTAACTCCAGTTGCTTTGCTCCTATTTTTTCTGGCGGAACCTACTATTAAAACACTTGACTTGCAATGGAAGAATTTATATAGTGATCCAATCAGTGCCATTTCTGCATTCTTTGTCTCTACTACCAACCCATTGCAATCTACTGCGAATTGGGATAAATGCAAAATATGCAGTATACGCTCTGTCCTTAAGCAGGAGTGACTAGCACAAATCTCTGCTTTTCTTTAATAAAACACTAGCTTCCAATTTTCCAAATCTGTGCATCCCTGTCTGTGGCAACTTCAGATTGGTCTTTTGTATCATGGCATTCCCAAAAAAGGATGGAGGAACACCAGACCTGGTGCAGCTCATTCTGAGCAAGAATATTAGCGGCATTTCAAAGCTGCTGCACTAGGTTTGAAAGCTAGCAACTTCCAGTGAATGCTGAAAATTTGGTGCCATTCACTTTTAATCTACATACTGACTGCATTGCTCTGCCTTTTGCTGGTTGATGGATAAGGGCTTGACTTGAAAATGATAGTTCCCACTAAAACTTCACAGTTCTAAAGGAAAATCAAATTACAGTTCTGTGAAGCACTATGTGCTGAGCTTTAACACCAGTGTGAAATGAAGCAGAATGCAGTCATAAGGCAGTGTCTCTGTGCAGCAAGTTGATTCTAACTGGCATTGTGTATGATTGAATCTGGTTCAGCTACTAACTTGTGTTATATCCCTAAGTGATCTTCAGGAGGGATTCCTAGGTACAAAATCTTTGTATTGTGTATTTAGTTTTAATTTTACCCTTCCCTTGGGTATATCACGTTTCCTTTCTCGGGCAGCAGTTGAGTGACTCTAAGCCTCTGCAGTTGAGCTAGTATCTTGAAACTGATAAAGAAAGGGTGAATAGAATATGAATGTAAATTAGCAAAAAACATAAAAACGGACTGTAAGTTTCTAAAAGTAAGTAAAAAGTAAATGTTTGTCTAAGACAAATGTATGTCCATTACAGGCAGAGTCAGGAGAATTTATAATGGAGAATAAAGAAATGGCAGAGATGCTAAATGATTACTTTGTGTCTGTCTTCACTGAGAAAGATACAAGAAATTTCTCAAAATTAGAGATCCAAGGGACTAAGGAGAATGAGGAATTGAAGGAAATTAGTATGGTAAGAAGGTTGTATTGGAGAGATTAATGGGGCTGAAGGTTAAGTCCCTGGGACCTGATATTCTTCCCAGAGCGTTGAAAGCAGTAGCTATGGAGATAGTGGATGCATTGTTGATCATCCAAAATTCTATAGATTCTGAAATGATTCCTGCAGATTGAAAGGTAGCAAATGTCACCCCACTATTTAAGAAGCGAGGGAGAGAAAATGGGGAACTACAGACCTCGTTAGCCTTGCATTAGTAGTAGGGAAAATGCTAGAATCTATTCTAAAGGATGTGATAAATGGACACTTGGATAATAATCTGATTGGGCATAGTCAACATGGATTTATGAATGGGAAATCATGTCTGATGAAACTTAGTTTTTTGAGGCAAAGGAATACACGATTCATGGGAAAATACTGAAGTGTAGAGGAAGTAAGGGACCTTGGAGTCAATGTCCACAGATCCCTGAAGGCAGCAGGACAGATAGATAAGGTGGTTAAGAAGGCATATGGAATCTTTATTAGCTGAGGTATAGAATACAAAAGCAAGGAGGTTATGCTAGAACTGTATAACTCATTGGTTAGGCCACAACTTGAGTACTGTGTGCAGTTCGGGTCACCTCATTACTGAAAGGATGTAATTGCATTAGAGAGGGTACAGAGGAGATTTACGAGGACGCTGCCAGGACTGGAACGATCGGATAGGTTGGGGTTGTTCACCTTGGAACAGGGAAGGCTGAGGGGAGATCTGATTGAAATGTACAAAATTTTGAGGGGCCTGGATAGAGTGGAGGTGAAGGGTCTGTTCACCTTAGAGAGGTCAGTGACGAGAGGGCATAGATTTAAAGTGCTTGGTAGAAAAATTTAGAAGGGAGATGAGGAAAACATTTTTCACCAAGAGGGTGGTGATAGTCTGGAACTCACTGTCTGAAAGGGTAGTTGAGACAGAGACCCTCAACTCATTCAAAAGGAGTCTGGATATGTATCTTAAGTACCGTAATCTACAGTGCTACGGACCAAATGCTGGAAGGTGGGATTAGAATAGGTGGATGGTTTTTCTGGCCGGCACAGACACGATGGGCCAAGTGGGGTCTTTCTGTGCCTTAAACTTTCTATGTTAACAGAATTGATAAAGGGGAGTCGGTGGATGTAGTATACTTGGATTTTCAGAAGGCTTTTGATGTCCCCACAGGAGGTTGGTTAGCAAAATTAAAGCACATGGGATAGGAAGTAATGTACTGGCATGGATTAAGGATTGGTTAACAGGCAGAAAACAGTAGGAATAAACAATCATTCTTGCGTTGGCTGGCTGTGACTCGTGAGGTACTGCAAGGATCAGTACTTGGGGCCCCAGCTGTTCACAATATATATCAATGATTTGGATGTGGGGACCAAATGTAATATTTCCAAGTTCGCAGATGAGACAAAACTAGGTGGGAATGTTTATTGTGAGGAAGATGCAAAGCAGCTTCAAGAGGATTTGGACAGAGTTGGTGAGTGGTCAAGAACGTGGCAGATGGAATATAATATGGAAAAATGTGAGCTTATCCACTTTGGTAGGGGGAACAGATGTGCAGAGTATTTCTTAAATGGCAGAGATTAGAAAGTGTAGATGTACAAAGGGACCTGGGTGTCCTCGTCGATAAGTCACTGAAAGTTAACATGCAGGTGCAGCAGGTAATTAGGAAGGCTATAATGGTATGTTAGCATTTATTGCAAGAGGATTTGAGTACAGGAGTAGTGAAGTCAATTGTATAAAACCTTGGTTAGACTGCACCTGGAATACTGTGTGCAGTTCTGGTCCCCTGACTTTGGGAAGGATACTATTGTCATAGAGGGAGTGCAACAAAGGCTCACCAGACTTGTTCCCAGGATGGCAGGTCTGTCCTATGAAGAGAGATTGGGGAAACTGGGTCTGTATTCTCTAGCGTTTCAAAGAATGAGAAGTGATTTCATTGAAACCTACAAAATACTTAAAGGGATAGATGCAGGCAAGATGTTTCCTCGTGGTTGGGGAGTCTAGAACCAGGTGACGCAATTTCAAAATAAGGGGGAAGCCACTTAGGACTGATGAAGATAAATTACTCAAAGGGTTGTGCATCTTTGTAATTCTCTACCCCAGAGGGCTGTGGAAGCTCAGTCATTGAGTATGTTTAAAGCAGAGATTGAAGATTTCAAAACCCCAATGATATAAAGGGATATGGAGATATTGGAGTCGGGTGGGGGGAGGCATTGAAGTGGATTATCAGCCATGATCGTATTGAATGGCAGAGCAGGCTCGATGGACTGAATGGCCTACTCCTGTTCCAGTGTTCCTACGTTAGTGTGTGTCTGCCAATAGATGTCTTTTATTTTTGGGTGGATGTGATTGCTCTTCATTCACTACCTCATGACAAATTGCTGTTTTTGAGGAATTGACTAAATGTACATCAACATAAACTGTTCTGACGAAAGGTCATCGACCTGAATTGTTTCTTTCTCCACAGTTGCTGCCTGGTCTACCAAGTATTTCAAAGGTGTTTTGTATAATTTACTTCAAAAGTGGACAATTTCTAAATTGCTATTATGAATTTCTAGTTTTTTTAAAAAAAAACCTAGGTGGAAGATCATGTTCTTGTGCATGATGCCACCATGATTGAGATGAATGAACAAAATGATAAACCAGTGATACCCCTTTTTGAATTTTAGATTTGGAATCTGGAAATACAAAATGAAGTCGGGGGTTTCATGTTGAGAAATTGGGAAAGCGTTAAGAACGGGAGACTATGCATTAAGATTGATTTTTTTTCTTGCATCTCCATTATATTGAAAAGTGAGGTGACCTATTTGGAACATAGAATGAGAACAAAGTTCAGAGGAGCATTGATCATATCAATAAATTAATGGCAGTGATTGTGATGAGAAGGGAAGAGAATGAATTGTCAGGTCAGCTAATTTTGCATACTCTACTGGGATGTAGTCTCTCCAAATACAAGAGCAGTCTTGGACAGACTTCACCTTTTGTAGGAGGCTAAATTGAGACGAGCAAGCTCTTGGGAGAATTATGAGTGAAGATTTAATGAAGTCTGGTGATGAAGTCAAGAATGTTCAATGAAGAATGAAAGGTGGAATTCTGAAACAATTAGTTGGTAAAGCTGTAGATTAGGCTTGTCTTGAGGAAATTAATATTTTGAAGAATGGAAAGAAATTTTTATTGGTTCATTTGAAGGACAGTATCAAAATATAATTCTGCTATTGGACTGCAAGGGCCGGAGGTTGCCTTCTGAAGGCATGAAGAAAGTTGGTTGGAATCAACAAAAATAATTAATGGCATTGGATGATTGGAGGAGGTCGCTGAGGCTGGAGCTCAGTTTATGGAAGGAGTCTGAGGATGTCAACCAAAGTAGGGAGCAATTTTGAAGAAAAACACGCCATGCTATAATCATAGCTTTTGAACATGCTGTTGGAGTTTGAAGGTGTTCAGGACAATGATGGTTGCTTCACTAGAAGTTTATTAGGGCAGTTTTCTTGCGGAGTATAAAATATGCTACAGTCACTAATGGCACAGCTGTGTAAATACACTACTTTTGATGGATTACACTCACACTTACATCATTGATAATTGAGAGCTGATAGCTTCCATGACTTTTTACGGTAATGCTGTAACGCTTTTGATTTGAAGTTATATGGGTATGGAATGAACACAAGCAAATATTGAGTAGGGTAATTACAGTGGGGCAAGGGAAGTTGAGAATCCAACATCCTTGTTGGGGATTAAACGGAATGTTGGTCAGACCTGCATACCAGAAAAAAGTTGTTTCCAAAAGTCTGTCTTCTCTAAAAGAGCCAACAACTGTGTAGCTTTGTCCAGCAGACGTTGAATTGGCACGGGATCATTGAGCAGTAATGTTTTAGTTTTTTTTTTAACAAAAGGCTTGTGATCAAACTTGCTTTAAATATGCATTAACTTGAGCTATATGGCACCGTAAAACTCGAGCACCCTGTGTTTTGACAGATGTACTGGAGAATTTTCAACCAGTGTCTTTTGTTACAGATTTCCGACAGCATTGGGATAAGGAAAACACCTGAGGCCCCACTGGAATTCTCAAATCTTTGGAACAGAAGTGAGGAGTGTGCAAGGATGTTGAATGTTTGAGAATGTGAGAATGAGTGAGTGAGGTTTGCATCACACCACCTGATCCAGCAGTATCTTGGACTGAACGCGGAACAAAGAGGCCAACATAACCTGCAACAAGAACGAGAAGAAATCCCCTTCTGTTAAACAGCGGGAGTGTTTTAAGAAAATAAATTCAAAAGGATTATGAACATTGCTGCTGGGAGGAAAATTGGATCCTCAGCCTGGCTGATGTAATCGTACTATGTGGAAATTCATGCATGAATAATGAGGTTGAGGTTCTTGGTCAGGGATGAGTGTGTGAGAGTGAGAAGGCATACACTTTCTCTACTTCAGATACATTACAATTTACTTAAATGGTTAGCATTTGCATTAAAGAGTTGAATCTACTGAAGCAGCACAAAAGAATTGAATGAGAGTTGCTCTTATTGGGAAACACTGATGAATGCTCAGAGCTTCCTTGTGCGAAGCTTTAGTTAGTCTTCAGCCTAGTTTAAGGAGATGGTATCCCCTTTTTAAATAGCTTGCATTGGCTGTATTTTAAACTGTTGAATCAGATCCAATCAACATACCATTTAACCTATTCCAACTATTTTTGAAAATATCCATATTTCTCTAAAATGCAACAAATTTTGTATAGACCTTTAATAGAAGGTGGCCTATTTTTAGCAGTGTTACTGCCATTTGCTTTGAAAATAACGATGCGTTGTGTTTTACAAGAACGCTGGGACAGATAATGGTGTGTTTAGGTTATTTTTTTCCATACCTCTAAATTCAGCGCATGTAGGCTAACAAAGGGATTGTGGTTAAGCAAATGTGGTGGGGCCAGTGACACAAATGATCGGGAATGACCTTAAAATAATTCTACATGTTCAAGGTGGCAATTCTATCCCCATGTTGTATCTTGCCACCTTTGTCACACCACCTTCTTTGCCTACCAGGTATTTTTGAATCGATGGCCATTTGGCAATAGCTGGCTGAGGGCTTGTCGCTTTTTCTTCACATCATGAAGGATACTATCTCTTTAAAAGAAAAAAAAAGAAGCCTTTCTTCCCCTGTAAAGAGAAATAAAACTGTGAAAAGTGTAACTGATGCAGAGGGATTTGAAAAGGTACAAGAAATCAAAATGGAAATGCATCATGCCCTAATCTGCCGGATAGCACTTTGGAACCCCTTTTCCCCTCCACAATTTGTACTGTAGCAGCTGAAACAACATAGAGTGCCAAAGATTTATTAATTGTATTCAGGTCAAGCTTTGGATTTCTAAAGAGTTTGGAGGAAAAAAAAATCAAATTTCATATTGAAAGTGGGCATGTAGGATGCCATTCAAACTGCTTGGTGATCTATATTTGCTTTTATTTGATTAGGAAAATAAAGAAAAAATTGTGGTATTGATGTCTCGCTGCTCTTTATCAGACGTTAACTAGACCAGAGACACTTGTAAAACAAAAGTGGCATATTTTTCCAACCGAGTCTGATTTAAAAAGTGTCAAAACATTCCCCAGCACAACTTGTACTTAGTCTTACATTATGTGATTGCTGAAATAACGATACTTGTTCCACACAATAATGTAACAACTGTATACAGGGTATTGGATATGTGCCTTAATGTCAGAAGGTGAATACAGTTTGGTGTCGTTCATGCCACTTCACTGCAGGCTGAGAGTAGAAGCACCATGTATTTACACTGGCAAAAGGGTGTTTTATCCAGTTAATTGCATACTGGGAAAGGTCTGGGCCTTTTCATGCCTTTATTTTGTACTTTGGAGATCGTACTGATGGGGAATTCTGATCATTCCTCAGTGCTACCTGTTGCTGTCCTGTGGGCTTTCAGCTGTAGAAAACAGGATAATAAAGTACACTGAGAAGTAGTAAGTGGTTGTGTCTTTTTTCAATCCTATTTAAAATTGTTTCTCTTGCATTGGTTCCTACTATAAGAACAGTAAACAAGATGGATTTTTATACATTTTTTAAAGCAGCATGTAAATGAGTATTTGGATTAAATTGCATCTTTCACAGACTCCTGAGATTAGACTTTACGGAGAAATCCACTGGGAAGGCAGGGTTTTTTTTCCCTGAAGCTTATGAAACACTGGCTTATCGCTTAGCAATGCTCATCTATTAAATGATTAGTCCAGTGCTGGTGTTTGATTTATGTATTTCATTAAATAAATGGTAGTCATTGTATGGAATTACAACAAACCAGATGAACAGCTCTTCCTCAACACACTTATCTGTGAAGTGCTGTCATGGTTCAAGATGTTTGTGGTTATTTGGGGAAGAAATAAGAAAAAGGAGCCTGAGAGAAGGTAGTGTTAAATTTTCATAACCTGAATCAGAGAGTTCTGTACAAGTATTGGTACTGCCTGCAATTGCTCCTCTAAGGGGTGTAGTGTAATTTATTCCTGGGTTTGAGGAGGATGAGAGAGATCAGTCCTCATCTCTGAACTGAAACCCCTACTTGGATTAAGTGGTAGTGAATGTGGCATTGTATTTAGATCGCCTAAATTTAGGACAGCTGGCATGATGCAAACTGACTGCAGGTCATTTGGTTGCCACTTAAAGCATTTGTCTGTTGAATAGTGGAGAAAAGAAGACTTGGAGTGGCATCGACAAAAAGATGCTGCCTGGTGGGCCAGGTATTGTGGGGTCATAGAGGCCACCTTGATAGGGGACCACATTAAGAGGCTGTAAGTGAAGGTCACTGGAGGAAGTCATGTCATATGACCAGAATTGTGGGTGTACCTGCACAGAGAGATGTGTGTTGGTATGGCCCCTGTGGTAGCTGTGTGCATATCATTACTATAAAAGACCCATCCTTTCTTATGAGAGGAATTGAAAATAAAAGTAAGGGTGTGTTATGCTTCAGTTTTGCAGTGCACTGGTGAGACCACATCTTGTACTGTGTGCAGTTTTGATTTCCTTATTTAGGGAAATATATAAATGCGTTTGAGGCGGTTTACTAGATTTGACACCTGGACTGAGCGGGTTGTCTTATGAGGAAAAGTTGGACAGACTGGGCTTGTTTTCACTGGAGATTAGAAGAGTGAGGGGAGACTTGATTGAAGTATATAAGATCCTGAATGGTCTTGACAAGGTGGATGTGGAAAGGATATTTCCTCTTGTGGGTGAGTCCAGAATTAGGGGCTGCTTTTAGGACAGATGAGGAGAAATTTTTGGACTTTGGAACTCTGCCTCAGAAGGTGGTGGTGACGGGGTCATTGTATGCTTTTTAGCTGGAGGTAGATTCTTGTTAGGCAAGGGTTATTGAAGGTAGATGGGAGTGGGGAATTCGAGACACTGATCAGCCTGGATGTTATTGAATGGCAGAGCAGGCTCAATGGTCTACTTCTGCTCCTTGTTCATATGTATATTGTAGTCCTGTGAGCCTTACAAAAGTTCACGTACCAAAGGAACAAATAATATTGCAGATATGTCTCCAGGATCAGTGCCTGTTTGGCTGCAGTTTGAGAAATAAAACAGCTGCTGCAGAAGCTCTGCCTCTGGTGTAATATTCTTGGATGAAAGGGCAGATGAATGACTTCTTTCGAAGCTAGCGCTGCTGGCCAATGACCAAGACTGACTCCTTTTCTCTTTTTTAAGCCCTCTATCCCAAAGTTTGTGGAATTAGATACACATCCATCTTCTGTTCAGCATATTCTGGGGCATCATATTCAATACGCATTGCAATGCTTGTTTTTAGAGAACGCTTGCAATTTCTATAGTGTCTGATCACTTCTCTGGGCAGCCCAGTGTATACAGCCACTGAATTTGGATGTGCTGTCACTTCTGTAGACAAATGATGCAACAATTTTGTGTACACAAAGATCCAACAAAATTTGTCTTTAGGTAGTGTCTTTGGTAGAGAAAATTAGTGCTTCAGACAGAATGGAGTCATATTGACTGGATTCAGAACAAAAGGAGCTAAAAGAAAAGGTGATTCCTAGCGAAAGGGAGTGATTTGCTAGTGCTATTGGGAGATTTTAAACTAACTTGGTAGATGGTGTGAACTGGGAAGTAACAGGGAAAATCAAGACGCACAAAGAATTGGAAGACCCAGCACTCGAGTAAGAAATAGTAATGTATTAGGTGGGGTCAGAGTAAGAGGGAATACAATAAAGTCTAAAGTAGATTTTCAGGGCATATGTGCGAATGCACCAAGCGTGGCAAATAAGGTTGGTCCTGTGGGAGTATGATGATGTGGCAATAATAGAGACGGCTCAAAAAAGGGTAGGGCTGTGTACTAAATATTCCTGGATACAAGGTGTTCAGGAAAGAAAGGAGGAGGGGTGGCAGTGTTGATTAAGGATAATGCAGTGCTGGAGAGAGGATGTTTTGGAAGGGTCAAGGACAGAATTTATTTGGTTAGAGCTAAGAAACAATAGAGGTACCATTACACTACTGGGTGTGTTCTATAGACCTCTGACTGCAGGGAAATTGGAGAGGTGCAAACACCACATAGTTATATTGAGGGACAGAGAGGGGGATGTTCAGGAGAATTTTCCACGAGTATGTTACCTGTCCAGCAAGGAAGGAGGCATTGCTGGATCTGGTTCCAGGGAATGACGTGGGACAACTGGATCAAGTGTCAGTAAGGGAACATTTACGGGACAGTGATCACATATAAGGTTTAGGTTAGCAATGGAAAAGAACAAAAAACAATTATTTCAGAGTAAAGGTAATTAATTGGGGAAGAGCTAATTTCAGTGGGGTGAGAACCGATTTTGCCCAGATAAATTGGAATCAAAGATTGGCAGGCAAAACTGTTATTGAAGAATGGGCTGTTTTTAAAGAGGAGATAGTTTGGGTTCAGTTGAGGTGCATTCCCATGAGGCGAACAGTCAAACAAACAGCCAGAGCTCCCTTGATGATGAATGAGATGGAGAGAAAGATGAAGCAGAATAAGTTGTGCGTATGACAGATGTTAGGTTGATAATACAAGTGAGAACCAGACTGAATATAGAAAGTTCAGATGGGGAAATGTAAAGAGACAGTATGAGAAAAGACTGGCAGCCATCATAAAATGAAATCCAAAATCCTTCTATAGCTTGGTAAAGGAAGGAAGGGCCAATTAGGGACCAAAAAAGTGATTTACGCATGAAGACGAAGGGCATAGCTGAGGTGTTAAATGAGTAATTTGCATCTGTCTTTACCAAGGAAGGAGATGCTGCCAGTCATAGTGGAAAAAGGAGGTAATTGAGACACTGGATGGGCTAGAAATTGATGAAGTATTAAAAAGGTTGGCTGTACTTAAAGTTGATAAGTCACCAGGACCAGATGTGATGCACCCAAGGAGACTAAAGGGGTGCAAGGGTGGAAATTGTGGAGGCACTGTCCATAATCTTTGAATCCTCCTTCGATACAGGGGTGGTGCCAGAGGACTGAAGAACTGCAAATGTTACACCCTTGTTCAAAAAAGGTGTAAGGATAAATCCAGCAACTACTGGCTAGTCAGTTAAACCTCATTGGTGGGAAAGAATCACAGAATTGTTACAGCGCAGAAGGAGGCCATTTGGCCCATCATGTCCGCACCAGCACTCCGAAAGAGCAATTCACTTCGTGCCATTCCCCCGCCTTCTCCTCGTAACCCTGCAGGTTCTTCCTTTTCATATAACAGTCTAATTCCCTTTTGAATGCTTCAATTGAACCTGCCTCTACCACACTCTCAGACAGCACATTCTAGACCTAACCACTCGTGTGAAAAAGGTTTTCCTCATGTCGTTTTTGCTTCTCTTACCCGTAACTTTAAATCTGTGCCCTCTTGTTCTCAATCCTTTCACGAGTGGGAACAGTTTCTCTCTATCTACTCTGTCCAGGCCCCTCATGATTTTGAACACTTCTATCAAATGTTCTCATTATTCTTTTCTCCAACCTATCCACATAACTGAAGTTCCTCATCCCTGGAACCATTCTCGTGAACCTTTTCTGCACCCTCTCTAATACCTTAATATCTTTCTAAAGTGTGGTGCTCAGAACCGGACACAATACTCCAGTTGAGGCTGAAGCAGCGTTTTATACAGGTCTATCTGAACTTATTCATTTTTGTACTCTATGCCCCTATTTATAAAGTTCAGGATCCCATATACTTTATTAATCACTTTCTCAACCTACCCTGCAACCTTCAATAGAACCAGATAAAAATTACGGCACAGAATGAGGCCATTCAGTCCGTCATGTCCGCGCCAGCCGAAAAAAACTAGCCGCCCAATCTAATCCTACCTTCCAGTACCTGGTCCATAACCTTGCTGGTTGCAACACTTCAGGTGCAGGTCCAGGTACCTTTTAAAAGAATTGAGGGTTTCTGCCTCCACCACCATTCCTGGCAGTGAATTCCAGACACCCACCATCCTCTGGGTGAAAAAGTTTTCCTTCTGTCCCCTCTAATCCTTCCACCAATCACGTTAAATCTGTGCCCCCTGGTAATTGACCTCTCCACTAGGGGAAACTGGTCCTTCCTGTCTACTCTATCTAAGCCCTCATAATTTTGTACACCTCTATTAAGTCACCTCTCATCCTCCTCTGTTCTAAGAAATGATTTGTGCACATATACCCCCAGGTCCCTCTGCTCCTGCACCCCATTTAGAACTGTATCCTTTATTTTATATTGTCTTTCCTCGTTCTTCCTACCAAAATGAATCACTCCACGCTTTTCTGTATTAAATTTTGTCTACCTCTTGTCTGCCCAGTCCCTCATCCTGTTTATGTCTTCTTGAAGTTTATCACAATCCTCCTCACAGTTCACAATACTTCCAAGAAAAGTAGGGGTCATACAAATATACGAATTAGGCCACTCAGCCCCTCGAGCTGGCTCCGCCATTCAATAAGATCATGGCTGATCTGTTTGTGTCCTAACACTGACCACTGGGGAACCCCACGATATACCTTCCTCCAGTCAAAAAGGCAACCTTTCACAACTACTCTCTGTTTTCTGTCAGCCAGTTTTGTATCCATGCTACCAGTGTCCCTTTTATTCCAACGGCTCTAACTTTGCTGAGAAGCCTGTTATGTGGGACTTAATCAAATGCCTTTTGGAAGTTCATATCCACCACATCAACTGCATTATCCTCATCAATCCTCTCTATTACCTCATTAAAAAAACTCAATCGAGTTATTTATTGAGATCCATAAACCTTAAACTATTTCATTCAAATTTTTAAAAATCATGATTTGTGGATTGTGACTTGTCAGCAAGATTAGGGATACAGGAATATTCAAATTCTGGAGAAGAGCACAGGCACTCTTCCCTGGCCAATATTTATCCCTCAACCAACATCACTAAAACAGATTATCCGGTCATTAGTTCATTGTTGTTAGTGGGACCTTGCTGTGCATAAATTGGCTGCTCTGTTCCTACAACAGTGACCACACTCATAAAAAAAAATGCTTTATTGCTGTGAAGGACTTTGGGATGCCCTGAGGTGAAAAGCGCTAAAAAAACATAGATCCTGTACTGTGTTAGTTTTTCCTTAGAATCATAGAATCGTTACAGCATAGGAGGCCATTCGACCCATCATGCCTATGCTGGCCTTCCTAAGAAACAATTCACATTCACTTCTCTGCCCCCTCCCCACATCCCTGCACATTCCTCCTTTTCAGATATTAAGAATATTTAGAAAAGGTAGAA
This sequence comes from Heterodontus francisci, assembly GCF_036365525.1. NCBI lineage: Eukaryota > Metazoa > Chordata > Chondrichthyes > Heterodontiformes > Heterodontidae > Heterodontus > Heterodontus francisci. The sequence goes on from NC_090403.1 coordinate 53,600,071, forward strand.
AAATTTATGGCACAGAAGGAGACCACGCTGCCCATCGTCTCTGTGCTGGCCGAAAAATGAGCCACCCAGCCTAATCCCATTTTCCAGCACTTGGTCCGTATCCCTGCAGCTAACGGGATTTCAGGTGCATATCCAGACACCTTTTAAATGAGTTGAGGGTTTTAGCCTCTACTACCCTTTCAGGCAGTGAGTTCCAGACCCCCACCACCCTCTGGGTAAGAAAATATTTCCTCATCTCCCCTCTAATCGTTCTACCAATCACTTTAAATTTAGATCTATGCCCCTTAGTCACTGGCCCCTCTGTTAAGGCCGAGCTGTTGCAGGAGATCACGGCGCCTTTAAGAGTCCCGCCTGCCTTCCCCTTTAACATGACGCCATAGTGATGTTAGCCAGATATCAGCCAATAGCAGAAGGCGTTGGTGGGGTGTTACAATTTGAACTGTCTGAGCGGGTTGTTGGTGAAATGTTGGCGGAGAGAGCGAGGGGGTGAGTGCAGCCTGTGCACTGGGCAGGGCGGGTTTGAGCCGCTGAATGGAGCCGCCGCTTCCGTTTGGATACATTTCTCCTTCACTGTATCCACATTGTAACAAGTTGGGCGCTTTCAGCTCTCAGTGAATGGCCTCGGGCTCAGCCCGGCCTCACCCCTCTGTGCCCTGCCGGCTCCTGGTTGTAGCGAGGCCCGAGGAGGATTCCTCTCCTCCTGTTGATTCCTGTCTCCCCGAGCTGCTGGGTGCTGAGCTGTTGCTTCAATTGCAGGAGCCTGCGCTTTACAGATAAGACCTTATGTTTGAAAGAAAAATCTACCGTTTTAGATTAAAGGAACATTTAATGGGTGGCGCAGTGGTTAGCACCGCAGCCTCAGCGACCCGGGTTCAACTCTGGGTACTGCCTGTGTGGAGTTTGCAAGTTCTCCCTGTGTCTGCGTGGGTTTCCTCCCACATGCCAAAGACTTGCAGGTTGATAGGTAAATTGGCCATTAGCAATTGCCCCGAGTATAGGTAGGTGGTAGGGAAATATAGGGACAGGTGGGTATGTGGTAGGAATATGGAATTAGTGTAGGATTAGTATAAATGGGTGGTTGATGGTTGGCACAGACTCGGGCCGAAGGGCCTGTTTCAGTGCTGTATCTCTAAACTAAACTAAAAACTAAAGTCTGATACCATGACTATTCACCCCTTATTTTCCATGCTTCAATCCTGTCTTATGATATATCTCCTTGTGAATTGAAATTAATGTGGTCTTTTTTTAAAAAAAAATTGACTTATTTCAAAAGAACTAATTGATTGTTTCGATGGTGGCTTTGAAAGAAATATCTTTTGTTTCCCCTTATTTGGAAAGGCAAGCCCAAATGAATGTTACATGTGGGGAAGACCAGTTGGCAGAGCTGTACTTAGAGTTTCATAGAGAGTAGAAAATGCCCACCTTCAGTTCCTGATCTGGACTGAGTTAGTTGAGTGAGTGTGTGAGTGTTGCGATTGGCTTATCAGCCAGGGTTTCCACTCCAGTGTGTACCTGGAAATCAGGTGAGGGAAGTGTTGAATTCAGCTGTGATGTGCCTTTGGTAGGAACCCCCAGCTCAACAACATGAATGAAAGTCTTGTGTTTATATTGGCACCCCCATCCATCACCTTCAATATTCACTCCCTCCACTACTGGCACACAGTAACAGCAGTGTGTACCATCGACAAGATGCACTGCAGTAACTTGCACCTTCCAAACCTGTGACCTCTACTACCTAGAAGGTAAATGGGGACACCACCACCTGCAAGTTCCCCTCCAAACCACACACCATCCTAACTTCAAAATCACCATTCCTTTATTGTCACTCCCTACCTGACAGCACTGTGGGTGTACCTACACCACAAGGGCTGCAACAGTTGAAGAAGGCAGCTTGCCACAATTGTCTTGAGGACAATTAAGGATGGGCAATAAATGCTGGCCTTGCCAGTGATGCTCGCATTCCATGAACAAATTAAAAATATATATACAGTACCTTTTAGGAAGTTTGAATGTGCTTTACTGACAATTAAGTACGTTTTGAAGTGTAGCTGCTGTTGTAATTTTAGAAGTATGGCAGCCAATTTGTGCACAGCAAGCTCCCATAGACAGCACTGGGAAGATGACCAGATAATCTCTATTTAGTGATGTTGGTTGAGGGATAAATATTGACCAGGACAACTCTGCTTCTCTTCAAGATAGTGGCCATTGGTTCTTTTATGTCCATCTGAGTGGGAGGACCTGGCCCTGGTTTAATGTCTCACCTGAAAGATGGCATCTCCAATGGTGCAGCTCTCCATTACTGTATTGGAGTGTCAGCCTAGATTTGCGCTTATGTCTCTGGAATGGAGCTTGAAGCCACAACTCTGACTCGAGCATGAATGCCAGCAATTGAGCCATGGTTTTAATGCCATTAATGAAATAAGGCACTTCACAGGAATTATCAGTTATCGGACAAAAATTTGACAAAGTATTCAAGAAATAATTGAAGGTTTTGAGACTCTTTTAGAAGCTAACTGAAACGAATGTTGGATTATAGAGTCATAGAGTTATACAGCACAGAAACAGGCCCTTCGGCCCATCGTGTCTGTGCCGGCCATCAAGCACCTAACTATTCTAGTCCCATTTTCCAGCACTTGGCCCGTAGCCTTGTATGCTATGGTGTTTCAAATGCTCATTTAAATACTTCTTAAATGTTGTGAGGGTTCCTGCCTCTACCACCACTTCAGGCAGTGTATTCTAGATTCGAACTGCCCTCTGGGTGAAATTTTTTTTCCTCAAATCCCCTCTAAACCTCCTGCCCCTTAACTTAAATCTGTGCCCCCTGGTTATTGACCCCTCTGCTAAGGGAAAAAGTCTCTTCCTATCTAACCTATCAATGCCCCTCATAATTTTGTATACCTCAATCAATGTCCCCCCTCATCCTTCTCGGCTCTAAGTAAAACAACCCTGGCCTTTTCAGTCTCTCTTCATAACTGAAATGCTCCAGCCCAGGCAACATCCTGGTGAATCTCCTCTGCACCCTCTCCAGTGTAGTCACATCCTTCCTATAGTGTGGTGACCAGAACTGTACACAGTACTCCAGCTGTGGCCTAACTAGCGTTTTATACAGCTCTTATATTCTATGCCTCTGCTAATAAAGGCAAGAATTCCATATGCCTTCCTAACCACCTTATCTACCTGTGCTGCTGCCTTCAGTGATCTATGGACAAGTACACCAAGGTCCCCTCTGACCTTCTGTACTTCGTAGGGTCCTACCATCCATTATATATTCTTTGCCTTGTTAGTCCTCCCAAAATGCATCACCTCACACTTCTCAGGATTAAATTCCATTTGTCACAGCTCCACCCATCTTACCAGCCCATCGATATCGGCCTGTAATCTAAGGCTTTCCTCCTCACTATTTACAACACCACCAATTTTCGTGTCATCTACGAACTTATCATACCTCCTATATTCACGTCTAAATCATTAATGTACATTACAAACAGCAAGGGTCCCACCACTGATCCCTGTGGTACACCACTGGTCACAGGCTTCCAGTCGCAAAAACAACCCTAGACCATTACCCTCTGTTTCCTGCCACTAAGCCAATTTTGGATTCAATTTGCCAAATTATCCTGGATCCCATGGAGTCTTGCCTTCTTAACCAATCTCCCATGCGGGACCTTATCAAAAGCCTTACTGAAGTCCATGTAGACTGCATCAACTGCTTTACCCTTATCTACACATCTAGTCACCTCCTTGAAAAATTCAATCAAGTTAGTCAAGACACGATCTCCCCCTGACAAAGCCACGCAGGTTATCCCTGATTGTTCCCTGCCGCTCCAAATGGAGATTAATCCTGTCCCTCAGAATTTTTTCCAATAGTTTCCCAACTGATGTTAGAAAACTATTTAAGGTTTGAGGGGAGCAAAGCGCGATAGAGCTGTACCCCAAGGGAATCACTGCTGACTATTGTGCACAGTCTAGCAGCTGGTTTGAGAGCATCAGTAACAGTCATCTGGTAACTGGTCAGTTGCCTGTCGTCCTGGTTAGAAATAGTGAGGAATGTCTTGTAAAGGAACTCTCTAAACGTGCATCGTACAGTTGTATCTGTTTTCAAAGGTGTATCGTTTTTGCCAGCTGCTGTTGGAAAAACTTTGCTTTTCTTAAATTGTAGGCTTCTCAAGGAATCGGAGCTTGCAAAAAAAATCCATGAAGTGGATGAGTGTGTATCAGAGGAAGGTCCTGCTGTTGTTCAGCATGCGATTGTAAGTATTGCGTTGCATATTGTAATACATTTCTGCAAAACCTAAGTCCAAAGGTAAGCTTGCAGAGTCAGTAGGAGATAAGACATGATAAATCAAGTAGTGGTGGGTGATTTGGAACAGCCATGCTTCGGTTTTAAAAGCCTGTAGATCCGTGGACAGTGTTGTCCACATGTGGCTAATTGATAACCCAGATGTGGCTAATTGTATTTAAGGCACTGTATGTAACTGGACTCAGCCTCTCTGGGCTGGAGAAGGGGAAATGAGCTGGGATAGTGACCCAGTTGGAAAGTCCACCTAAAATTTCAGTTCTCTCCAAACCCTTGACATCCTTCCTAAAGTACAATGCCCAGAATTGGACACAATACCCCAGCTTATGTGGACGTTGGATGAGAGCATGTTTCAGGTCCTGAGACCCGCACTGTTCAACAGCCTGCCAAGGTGAAGAGCGTTTGTTTGGACAAGGTGCTGCAGGGCTGCCAGTGTCAGTCAAACTATTCCAGCAATAGCCAGCACCTTCATGAAGGGAGAGGGGAAAGGAGGAGAAAGATCATGATACAAGGTCAGGATTTTGCTGGGGGAGTAAAGTCTTGACTGGCAGTCTCATGTTGAGAAAGTGACTCTCACAATTTGTGCAGGGATGGTCAGAGTCACTTTTGTCAGCTTTGCTCACTTTCCAGCACTGTCACCTCCAAGTCAGAAGGTTGCAAGTTCAACACCAACTCCAGAACTCGACCACGTATTCCAAGAATAGAAGCAAAATACTGCAGATGCTGGAAGTCTGAAACAAAAACAGAAAATGCTGGAAATACTCAGCATCTGTGGAGAGAGAAACAGAGTTAACATTTCAGATCAATGGCCTTACATCTTCTTCTTTGGCCTCCTTGAATCGAGAGACAATGGGTAAGGGCCTAGAGGTGGTCAGTGGTTTGTGAAGCAGCGCCTGGAGTGGTTATAAAGTCCAAGTCTAGAGTGACGGACTCTTCCACAGGCGCTGCAGATAAAATTGGTTGTCGGGGCTGTTACACAGTTGGCTCGCTCCTTGCACTTTTGTCTTTTTTCCTGCCAACTGCTAAGTCTCTTTGATTTGCCACTCTTTAGCCCCAACTTTATGGCTGCCCGCCAGCTCTGGCGATCACCGGCAGCTGACTCCCACAACTTGTGGTCATTGTCACAGGAGTTCATGTCGCGTTTGCAGACGTCTTTAAAGCAGAGACATAGACGGCCGGTGGGTCTGATACCAGTGATGAGCTCGCTGTACAATGCGTCCTTGGGGATCCTGCCATCTTCCAAGCTATTTCAAGCGCCGCTGGCTCAGTAGGATGTATAAGCTGGGGATGTTGGCCACCTCGAGGACTTCTGTGTTGGAGATACGGTCCTGCCACCTGATGCCAAGGAATCTCCGGAGGCAGCGAAGATGGAATGAGTTGAGACGTCGCTCTTGACATACGTTGTCCAGGTCTTGCTGCCATAGAGCAAGGAAGGTACTGAGGACACAGGCTTGATACGCTTGGACTTTTGTGTTCTGTGTCAGTGCGCCATTTTCCCACACTCTCTTGGCCAGTCTGGACATAGCAGCGGACGCCTTTCCCATGCGCTTGTTGATTTCTGCATCGCGAGACAGGTTACTGGTGATAGTTGAGCCTAGGAAGGTGAACTCTTGAACCACTTCCAGAGCGTGGTCACCAATATTGATGGATGGAGCATTTCTGACGTCCTGTTCCATGATGTTTGTTTTCTTGAGGCTGATGGTTAGGCCAAATTCATTGCAGGCAGCCGCAATCCTGTCAATGAGTCTTTGCAGACACTCTTCTGTGTGGGATGTTAATGCAGCATCGTCAGCAAAGAGGAGTTCCCTGATGAGGACCTTCCGTACTTTGGTCTTCGCTCTAAGATGGACAAGGTTGAACAACCTGCCACCTGATCTTGTGTGGAGGAAAATTCCTTCTTCAGAACGAGAAAAAATGAGAGATTTAGCAGTTTTTAAGCAAGTGCAGCCAGGAAGACAGCAGGAAATGGGGAACATAGAACAAAGGGGAAGGCTTGTGATGCGCAAAAGTAATTAAATGACAAAAAGGACAATGGTGCCGGGCAGCTTCTAGGTTGACTATTCCAGGGTATACTGCATCATCAGAGATACTGTTCTCCAAATGAGATGTTAAGCCAAAATCCTGCCCGTCTGTTCGGATCATTCGAGTGGAAGTTAACAAAGACTTTTATTTATATTGCGCCTTTAATGTGGAAAAACATCCCAAGCACTTCACAAGAATGTTATAAAACAAAATTTGACACCGAGCCTCAAAAGGAGATGTTAGGACAGCTACTAAAAAAATTGGTCACAGGTAGGTTTTAAAGTGCATCTTCAAGCAGCTGAAGGCACATCCACCAATGGTGGAGCATTTATAATCGGAGATGGTCAAGAGGCCAGAATTAGAGGAGCACAGAAATTCCAGAGGGTTGTGGGGCTGGAGGAGATTAGAGAGAAAGGGAGGGGCGAGGCCATGGGGTTGGAAAACAAGGTTGCTAATTTTAAAACCGAGACGTTGCCTAACCAGGAGCCAGTGTGGATGAGCGAGCACAGTGTGTGATGGGTGAGCGGTACTTGGTGCAAGTTAGGACATGGGGAGCAGAGATTTGGATTGCCTCACGTTTACAGAGGTTAGAACATGGGAGACTGGCCAGGAGAATGTTGGAATATTCAAGTCTAGAGATAACAAAGGCATGGATGAGGATAAAGATCCCTGGCACTATTCAAAGAAGAGCCTTGGGTTTATCCAAAGTCCAAGGCAACATTCTTCCCTTACTCAACAGCAGCAGAAAAATCCATTAACTGACTCGTCATCTCATTGCAGTTTTTGAGGTCTTGCCATGCGCAAAATGACTGATATTTATCCACTTACTGCAAAGTAATTAATTGTATTAAAAGCATTTTGAGCCACTCTCAGTTCTAATGAATGTGCAGGAACAGAGGGACCTGGAGGTGCATGTGCATCGATCTTTGAAGGTGGCAGGACATATTGAGAGAGTGGTTAGTAAAGTATATGGGATCTTGGGATTCATAAACAGAGGCATTGAGTAAAAAGCAGGGATGTTGTGCTGAACCTTTATAAAGCTCTGGTTAGGCCCCATCTGGAGTATTGCATCCAGTTCTGGTCACCACACTTCAGGAAGGATGTGAGGGTCCTTGAAAGTGTGCAGAACAGATTTACTAGAATGGTTCCTGGAATGGGGATTTTAGTTACAAGGTTAGGTTGGAAGAGCTGGGATTGTTCTCCTTAGAACAAAGAAGATTGAGGGGAGATTTAAAAGAAGTGTACAAGATTATGACAGGCTTAGATAAGTTAGACATTGAAAAGCTGTTCCCAATAGTTAATGGTACAATGACTAGGGGACACAGATTGAAAGTTTTGAAAGCAATGCAGGGGGAATATGAGGAAGCACTTTTTTACGCAGCGGGTGGTAATGACCTGAAACTCACTGTCCACAGGGTGGTGGAAGTGGAGACAATCAATGACTTCAAGAGGAAGTTGAATGGCCACATATAGGAAATAGACTTGCAGAGCTACAGCGATCGAGCAGGGCATTGGTACTGAAGGAGTAGCTCTGTGGAGAGCTAGCAAGGACTTGATGGGCTGAATGGCCTCCTTTTTTGCCATATATGACTGTGTAAGAAGGCATATCATTAGACGCAAGCCTACTTTATCTAATGGGGTTGTTAATGCTACGTTACACTACTTAGATTTGTTGAGTCTCTATTTACAATGCAGGTACCGCGCCTTACTCTTTCAGGGTTTTCGGAGGAACCAGAAGATGATGTTTCGGCAACTGAAGACTTGTGCTTTATTCCTGGACATGGTGAAAAACAGTGATGTCAAGGAAATTAAAGAACGTATCCAGCAGCAGGATATCCGTGAGTTTGGGGGACTGAAAGCTGGTTCTAATGGAGATTCTTGGGATCCACTTCATCTGAAAGATCATTGCTTGAGGGAAAAAAATGATGTAATTGGCATGAACTCATGGCCAATAAAACCAAGGCTTTCAATAATTTAAAATACAATCTCATTCTTGTATTCATATCCCTCCATGGCCTTGTCCCTTCCTAGCTCATCTCCAATTCTACTACCCTCCGAGATCTCTGCACTCCTCCAATTCTGGCCTCTTGCTCATCTCCCAATTTTCATCGCTCACCATTGATGGCCGTGCCTTCAGCTGCCTAGGCCCTAAGTTCTGGAATTGCCTCCCTAGGCCTCTGTATACCCTTTTGATATCCCTTCAAAACTACCTCTTTGACTAAGCTTTTGGTCATCTGTCCTAATAACTCCTCGTGCTTGGTGTCCAGTTTTGTCTGATAATGCTCCTGTAAGGTGCCTTGGGATGTTTGACGATGTTAATGGTGCTATATAAACGCAAGTTGTTGTTGGTTTGAAGTGGTGTTCAGATGGCTTAATGCCAGTTGTGCCCCAGTCACTTTATGGCCACATGACATGGGTTCACTGACCAGAGGATGACTGTACTGCTCTTCAGTCAGTAGGATGTTCTCTCTTCCCCGCTCCCTGTGTAGCGTTCTGCTCACTGTCATTCCATTCGATTTCCACTCCGCCAATGCAAATCGGGAATTGGGAGCTCGCCTTAGAGGCGATGCAGTCATGAGCCTGTGTTTCAGCACGTTATTGAAACAAATAACATTTCCTAGGTCATCCACTCCGGCAGTTTGTTTATTAGTTGCATTTATTAAATGTGATTGTTGAATAAGAGCCTTTATGAAGGATCTGGAAATTTTTGGGGATGGCGGTGGAGGTAGTTTAAGGTTCTGCTCAATTTCTTTTGTCAAACTCAAAACAAAATATTATTTTGAGTTTTGTTTGCCTTATTTCTGACAAAAGTGTTTTAGTAGAGAAGCTTTTTAATGTAGTGAAATGTCTCAGAGCAGAGTGGACACTGAGCAAGATGTAGGAAAATAAATAAAGGCATGCTCAAAAAAAATAGTATATTTTAAAGTGATTTATGAAGCTGGGAAGAGCTGGATCAGTACAGGAAGAGGAGTCCAGCATGCATGGGGGATGAATGCAGAGTAGCCCAGAGTTGGGTATTGGAGTGCTTGGATCAGAGCTGCCACAGGCAAAGTGGAGGAAGGCCAGGAAAGGATTTGCAGGCATGGACAAGTTTTGAAATCTCAAGTTCTTGGGGTCAGTGAAGTGTTACCTGGACAGGACTTGGTATGGAATCGGAAGCAAGTGGTGGAGATTGAAAGAGTTGCAGTTCTTGCAGTCCGTCTATGCAAACAAGTAAGGAGAGCATTGGAAAAATAGAGCCTACTGTTGCTAATGTGTAGCAGTGGGTGTAAGATGGAGACAGAGGTGGCCAATGTTAGAGGTGAAAGTAAATATTTTAAATAATGGGATAGAAACTTGCATCAAATGAGCCCCATTGAGCAAGCTGTAGTGGGGGTGGCAATGGAATCAGGTTAAGAGTTTGTAGTTTTTGCCTGGAGCCAGACAATGGTTTCAGTTTTGCTAGCATTAAGCTGGCGAAAGACTTGTCATCCATTGATTGGTCAGACAAGCACAGGAAGGCAATTGTGGGGAGGTAAAAGCGGACCATTGGCAGACACATAGAAGCTGACCTCATGCTGGCGAGTATTACAGTGAGGCAACATATAGCAGAGGAAAAAGGGGATTACGAAGGATGGAACTGGAGAAAACCTAGCTGGCGCAGGAGCAGAAACCACAGCAGATGTGTTAGCTACAGTGGGAGGTAGGAACGGATCCATGGAGTGTGAGGGCGAAGAAGCTAATGAGGAGAGGTTGCAGAGGAGGATGGAGTAGCTGATTTGTATCGAAAAGGTGCGAGGCAGACAAGGAAGTGTAATGGGCTACAGTGACCATCACAAAGGATGTCAGTGGCTTTGGGCAGGGCAATGTCAGTGCTGTGCTGGAGCAGACACCAGACTGAAGAGATTCCCCCAATAGGGAATGGTGATGGAGGTGACCGCTGAGTTGGATTCAGGACATTGGCGAGGCTTGGTGGCGAGAGCTAACAGATCGTGTTTTTCTTTTATTTGGGCGAGTGTTAGTTTTGGAGGGTGGTGGTGGGGGGGACGATAGCTATGGGAGGGAGTAGTTATTGATGACAGTGAGCACTGAGGTATGGGGGATAAAGTGCTGCAAACAAAAGAGGGTGATCAAAAGAGCAGTTGATGGATCCCATGAAAGGGTCGGTGGATGGGGGAGCCATAGAGTAATGGGGTTGAGCTGAGCAGGGAGGTGTCTGAGTGGTTAGGGCAGGGAGACATTGAGGGGGAAACAGGCCAGGTGGGGATAGCAGAGTGGGTAGCCTCAATTTTAGAGACAATGAAATCCATTAATTCCTTGCACCTAGTGTTAGAGGTGACAGCTGAGGGTGTAGAGGTGGCAGTTTGTGGGAGAGTAAAGAAATTTGGGTTCCTGCAGCATATTCCTGGAGCTTGATGGAGGAGAGGGAAGGGTCGTGATAACTTGAGATGCTAAAGCTGGATTGGACAAGCAAGTCAATTGTAGGTTATGGCCATGTGGCCTTGCTCTGTGTCCCTCTGCAGAGTGGGCTTACCAGGGCAAGCAGTAACGGTGGTGATGTGCAGGGATTTGGTGGGGACAAGGACACTGAAAATGGAAACAAAGGAGCAGTGGAACATATTAATGAAGGTAGTGATGTTGTAGGAAGGTGTGTTGGAGGGTATTTTGGAGTGCGAGTAGTAGTGAAGGAGCAGAGTGTATGCTTGTCTGGGGCAGAGAATGATTTAAAGAGGTTGGGGAAAGGCAGACAGATATGGACAGTGAGGAAGGCTGGGAAGTGATCAGAAATGGGCTTGACGATGCAAGTTATACAATCAGTCCCATTCACCCATCACCCCTGTGTTCGCTGACCTACATTGGTTCCCAGTTTGGCAATGTGTCGATCTTGAATTCTTATCCTTGTGTTCAAATCCCTCTAGGTCTCAAAACTCTTTCAATTCTGACCTCTTGTGCATCCCAAATTCCCTTCGTCAATTTGTTGTTGGCTGTGCCTTCAGCTACCTGGGCCCTAAACTCTGGAATTCCCTCCCTAAACCTCCACCTCTCTTTCCTCCTTTAAGATGCTGCTTAAAACCTACCTCTTCATCCAAGGCTTTTAGTCACCTGACCTAATATCTCTCAGTGGCTCAGTATGAAATTTTGTGTGATAATGCTTCTTGGGATGTTTTGCTACATTAAATGTAAGTTAATGGATGATGGTGAGGTTGAGAGGATGGCTGCGCAGGTTAGCTGACCCTTTCGCTTGCGAAAGGATTTTGGTAGATTCGATAGGCTTGGTGTTTAGAGCGGTGGGACAGTGGAAGCTGAAATACTTGATGCTAGTTCATTTCTTTAAATAGAGAAGAAACTGAATGAAACAAGGCAAAAGTGGAAGAGCCTGAAAGCAGAATGTCGAGTGCAAGATGAAGAACTGCAAAACATTTCTACAATTCTGCAGAAATTCCAAACTCTGGAGACAAAGCAGCAAGCTCTGAGGGATGCTATTCAGTTATATGAAGCAAAGGTAATCAGAAGTTCACTGTACAGGAGCCAATTGGTTTTCATGTTGACTGTGGCTCAGTGGGATAGCTCTCTTATCTGAGTCAGAATCCCACTTCAGAGACTTGAGCACAAAATCTAGGCTGGCACTCCCAGTGCAGTACTGAGGGAGTGCTGCACTGTCAGAGGTGCCTTCTTTTGAAGGAAATGTTACCTAAGGCCCCATCTGCCCTCTTAGGTGGGCGTAAAAGATCCCCAGAACTATTTTGTAGAAAAGCAAGGGAGTTCTTCTCAGTCTCCTGGCCAAATCCCTCAACCAGCATCACTTTAAAAAAAAATCGGATCACTATCGCATTGCCGCCTGTGGGATCTTTCTGTGTGCAAACTGACTGCCACATTTTCCAACATTGCAACAGTGACTGCATTTCAACCTTACATCATTGGGTGTAAAATATTTTGGAACGCCCTGAGGTCATGAAGTGATGGTACCAGGGAAGCTGTTGTCCTAAAGTATTTTCACATCTATCACAACTCGTAAAACATTCCAAGGTGCTTCACAGGAGCGTTATCAGATAAAGCTTTGCATCAAGCTGCACAAGCAGATATTAGGACAGGTGACCAAACACATGGTCAAAGGGATGGGTTGTAAGGAGAATCTTAAAGGAGAGAAGCAGAGAGGTTTAGGGAGTAAATTTCAAAGTTTAGGGCCCAGCCCACTGAAGGCAGGGTGCCATTGATGGAGCAATGAAAATTGGAGGTATGCTGGAGGCCAGAATTAGAGGAGCGCAGAAATCTGAGAGGGTCATGGGGCTGGAGGAATTTTAAAATTGAGGCATTGCTGGACTGGGAGCCAATGTAGGTCAGCGAATGCAGGGTGATCTCCCTGAGGGAGGGTGCCTGGCTGTCACTTTGCAGTTCCCAATGTGATAAGGTTGAAATCAAGACTGCCACTAGCGCAGGCTCACATCCCAAAACTAACTGATGCAGCGTGGGGGGAAATCCCTATCTGTCTACTGTTCATTGTATGGCTCTTGCAGTCAACTGAGATCGCTAATTCATTTTCATTATTTTCCCGCAAACAGAAACAACAGTTGGAAGCGGCTCTGCAACAGATAAAGTTACAACTTAAGGAGGTACGTTAGTAGAGACTGGCAATGATCATAAAATTTATAGAATTGTTTGAAAGGCATTTGGGTGGTTTTGACAAACTGGCAGCTTTTATGCTATTATCTGGTGTCAGCTCAGAAATTGGCAGGTTTACTGAATTTCATTCAGGGTTGGATTTGAACTGAACCTCCGTTAACTGTAACTGCTAGGCTGCTGTAGCCATTTTGTTCCTAGTCCTTGTCTGAGACTTTGTTAGTTCAGCTGAGAGTTGATGAAAGTCATAAAAGCAAGGCGAGGAGCCAAAGTGGAACTTGAGCCCAGGATCTTGTAGTTGGAATAAATTACTTTGCTGCCATACTCTTCAAGTCTAGTTGTATCTTTTTATTTCTTGTCCAGGAGCGGAAACTCACTTTGGCAAAAGAGAAGAGCCTGACTGAACAGGCCATCGAGGAATGTACTTTGTGCATAAGCAAGTGTCATACTTCAATACAACAGGCACAGCAAACAACCCAGCTCTTGACTAAGAAAGGTGGCTTCAGTGACTGGTGAGGACCACTAGATCCAATATAGATTGATACTGGTATAATGGTTTATGGTGCAAATGTCGTTAAAGCAGGTGCTGTGGGAGATGGAACTCACTTCACAAGTGCCAATGGGTTTTGTAGTCAGTCCCACCCAGTGAGAGTTTCTGTACTTTACAGTCACAAATCTCACTGATATACTTCCGCAAGGAGTATTGACACCACTGTGTCACACAATGAGTTGGGAGATGGAGCAGGATTTCCAGCATGACTTACAGAAAACAGTGTTTCACAGCAAACAAAGTCTGTTTAACCAGTGTCTCTATGAACTACAGCAAACAGGACTCATTACCAAAACTACAGCAACGTCTCCCGATTAGAAACAGGCTTATTTCTCCAGCAAAATGCAGTGAATGGAGAATAAATTGTGTGTAATATCAGTCTCCGTCACTTACAGCAGTGCGGGCTCTGGGCGTGATTGACGATGGAATCAGACACACATCCTCATTCTGGTCGGGGATGATGATGATGTCACAGTATGCAGCTGTGTTTCTGTCATAAAGGTACCATTAGTGAGCAAAAGTCGATTTAATGAGGAGGGATTAATAATGCAGAGGTGAGGAAATTGCGAAGGATACCCACACTTTAACTAGTTTGTAATTCATTCGATCCAGTTGAGATTGTTGTCTTCAGTTCATTTGTCCTCAGTGTTGCTTTTACCTGACTCTATTTATTTCTCACAACTAATCGAGCTCTGTGTGTTCTTTAATTTTAAAGCATACACCCTTGTGATTTTCGCACACTGTCACGGCTTTACGAGACCGTGAAATCCCAGTCAGGTGTGAAAGTCCTTACGCTGTCTGAAAATCAGATGACTCTGCGATTTGATCCTCGAGCACTGATCCCACTAACACAGCTCACTCCTCTTGTGTTGACTGTAATTTGGACCACGGATGGGAGAGTTAAGCTCGAGGTGAGCAGATTATTAATTGCTTTGGCATTTTTCTCCCTGCCTTGTTAAACTAACTTTCCGTATGCCACTTGCTTAAGCTTCTGTGTAGGAATTGGACCAGAACAAATGGGGTTTTGGAGGAGTGGGGGTGAACTGCAGTCTCTGGTCTCTCTGCTTCACCCACCTCCGACTTGCAATGTCATCACCACCTCTGGGACCGAGGCTGAGAATGGGAGCTTGGATTTTCCTGCGTCCCTTCCTCCAGCTGTTTTTTTCTCCCCCTCTGAAGCCGTTGGCTTGTGCTGGGAGTTTGATTGTCCACTGCTAGCATCTTTTCTAGCCCAAGTTACTAATGTTCACCTATGAATCTGTGCAGTGAGAAGTAACAAGCAATTCAAGCATAGGGGACCTCTTTCTGGCTAGGGTGGAGATCACTTTGTACCAAAGGAGGCTGTTCAGCCCGTCGTGCCTGTGCAGCCTCTTTGAAAGAGCAGTTGTGCTTCGTACCACACTCGTGCCTTTTGTCCACGACCCTATAATTTCCTCATCCTCAAGTACCTGTCAACCTTCCTTATAAAATTATTTATGGAATCAGCTTCCACCTTTCCAGGAAGAGCGTTCCAGATCCCGACAAATCTCTGGCAAAAAATCTAAACAGGAGATGAGAAATTTTTCCGCTCAAAGATGCTAAAACTATGGCCTCTGGTTATTGACCCATTTGTCAAAGGGAACAAATTTCTCTATCTACCTTAGGCAGGTACCATATGACCAGGGCCAGTCTTCCAGACTAGTTTTGCTTAAAGGGGTCGTGTAAGACCTTTCCAGAATTTTTTCCCCCCCAATTGGTCTGTATTTTTATCTGGGTTTTTTTGCTGCTCTCGGGAGGTCTCACTGGTTTTGGAGGGGTGAGGAGGGGACACATTATGAGGCATCATGGCTGTGTGGGACATGCTGGATAGACCAGAGGGTCTTGTCTTTTCTGGAAGTCTCTGCCCACTCTCTCCCACGCAGTCAAATTTGTACATTCTCTCATTCGCAAATCCTCTCACTCGTGTACCCGCTCACATTTTCTTTCACTCTCATGCTTTCCTCACTCACTCACCATCCCCTCCCTCCCCCTCTCTCTCTCTCACTCATGCTCTCACCCCCTCCTCTTTCTCCTATTGGACATGGGTCTGAAGCATGACAGATTTCCCTCTCCCCAATCCAGTGTTGACTTACAGCTGAGAATATCTGGGACCTTCCTGTTCTGCAGGGTACAGTGAGACCTGGTCTTTATCAAGTGAGTCACTGGGACTGCAGCCCCGAAGAGATTATTGTGAAGACATTGCTTCATGAACAAATTCACAGAAGCTTCTGTTTATGTGATTGGTAAAATAGACTCATTCTGTTATCAGTTTTCATCACCATATCCAGCTCTCTACGTTTCCTTTCTCCCAGACCAATTGTGCCTTCCTTGACCTGTCTGAAATGGAGTCGGTTGACCTACCAAATATTACAGCTGAAATCTGGAAACGTTATATGAGTCAAGCCGAACTTTGGGGTGAAATCCAGCACCTGCAGAACAGGTGAGTTCACACTCAGTTACAAAATCATTGAGTTGCTCTATTCTGTGAAAGAGCTATCCAATTAGTCCCACTCCCCCGCTCTTTCCTCAGAACCATGTAAACTTCTCCTTTTCAAGTATCTATTCAGTTCAGTTAAGATACAGATCAGCCGTGATCTCACTAAGTGGCTGAACGGCCTCCTCCTGTTCCTATGTTCTTCCCAACGAAACTCAACGGGATCAGCAGAACCCGTTGGTGAAACAGTTTAAACAGCCAGTTACTCGGTCCTGACAGGATTCCGCCAATCTTCTGTCCAGGTTACAGCGGGACGTTGGGGGAAATCCTGTGGAACCCCTATCCTGTTACCTTTATCTCACTCAGTCCTTCACTATGCCCTCACACACTTGTTAGGGCGGCACAGTGGCGCAGTGGTTAGCACCGCAGCCTCACAGCTCCAGCAACCTGGGTTCAATTCTGGGTACTGTCTGTGTGGAGTTTGCAAGTTCTCCCTGTGTCTGCGTGGGTTTCCTCCGGGTGCTCAGGTTTCCTCCCACATGACCAAAAGACTTGCAGGTTGATAGGTAAATTGGCCATTATAATTTGCCCCTAGTATGTGTAGGTGGTAGGGAAATATAGGGACAGGTGGGGATGTGGTAGGAATATGGAATTAGTGTAGGATTAGTATAAATGGGTGGTTGATGATCGGCACAGACTCGGTGGGCTGAAGGGCCTGTTTCAGTGCTGTATCTCTAAACTAAACACTGTCTGGCTTCCAGCAGTCACAGAGCAACAAGCAAATTATGGTGTGTGATTCCCAATGCTGAGAAAAGTCCAGCAACCCCATATAAATTAAGAAAGAGAGAAAACAGGGAATTACAGTGCAATTAGACTGACATCCATCATCGGGAAAATGCGGGAATCTAGTATTAAGTAAGTTTTAACTAGCAAATCAAAGTATGATCAGACAGGGGAATCATGTTTGCCAAATTTATTATAGAGTTTTTTGATGGTGGAACTAGTAGGGTAGGTAAATGGGAACCCTCCCCCACACCCAGTAGATGTAATATACTTGGATTTCCAAAAGGCATTTGATGTGCCACACAGAAGGCTAATACACAAGATAACAGATCATGGAATTGGGGGTAATAGCATGGATAGAGGATGGGTTAACAGGAAGGAGAGTAGAGATAAACAGGGCATTTTCAAGTTGGCAGGCTGTAACTAGTGGGGTGCCACAAGGATCAGTGCTGGGACCTCTGCTATTTACAGTCTATATTAATGACTTAGAAGAAGAGACCGAGAGTAATGTATCTAGTTTGCTGACAATACAAAGCTAGGTGGGAATGCAACCTGTGAGGAGGACACAAAAAGAGAGGCAGGTTAATGAATGGGCAACAAGATGGCAGATGGGGTATAATGTGGGCAGGTGTGAGGTTGTCCACTTTGGTAGGAACAGAAAAGCAGAATATTTTTTAAAAGATGTGAAACTTTTAAATGTTGATGTTCAAAGAGACTTGGGCATACTCGTAAAAGGAACACAAAATTAGCATGAAGGTACAGCAAGCAATTAAAGCAAATGGCATGTTGGCCTTTACAGAATCACAGAATTGTTACAGCACAGAAGGAGGCCATTCGTCCCATCGTGTTTGCAGCAGCTCTCCAAAAGAGCAATTCATTTAGTGCCGTTTCCCCACCTTCTCCCTGTAGCCCTGCACATTCTTCCCTCTCATATAACAGTCTAATTCCCTTTTGAATGCATGGGGATTGGAGTAAAGAATAAAGACTTGTTACAATTGGGCTTTGGTGAGACCACACGTGGAGTATTGTGCGCAGTTTTGGTCTTCATATTTAAGGAAGGATATCCTTGCATTGGAGGCGGTACAGCGAAGGTTCACTGGATTGGTTCCTGGGATAAGGGGGATGTCCTATGATGAGAGGCTGAGTATATTGGGCCTATACTCTGGAGTTTAGAAGAATGAGAGATGATCTCATTGAAACATACAAGATTCTGATGAGATAAAAACAAGAAATGCTGGAAATACTCAGCAGGTCTGGCAGCATCTGTGGAGACCCTTCTTCACAACTAGCAAATATTAGAAATGTAAAAGGTTTTAAGCAAGTAAAGCGGGGGGTGGGGCAAGAGATAGCAAAAGAGGAGGTGTTGATAGGACAAGGTCACAGAGAATAACCGACCAGAAGATGGAACAAAGGCAAACGGTAGGTTAATGGTGGGGTGAAAGACAAAGTGTTAGTACAGAGAGGGTGTGAATTGACTGTAAAGCACAAAGCACTCCAAGCACAAACATTAAAAAAACAGTGGGTAGGCACAGTAGAAACAAATGAAAATAAAATGAACAAATAAGATTCTGATGAGGCTCGACAGGATAGCTACTGAGAGATTGTTTCCCCTGGATGGGGAACTGAGATGAGGAGAAACTTCTTCACTCAAAGGGTTGTGAATCTTTAGAAATCTCTACCCCAGAGTGCTATGGATGCTGCATTGTTGAGTATATTTAAGGCTGAGATAGACAGATTTTTGGTGTCTCAGGGAATCAAGGGATATGGGGAGCGGGCAGGAAAGTGGAGTTGAGGCAGAAAATCAACCATGATTGTATTGATTGGCCGAAAAGGCTCGAGGCTCCGGATGGTCTACTCCTGCTATTTATTATGTCCTTATGTAATAAAAGATGGAACATGATCCTAGCTGATCCTCCATTAAATAACTTGCATTTATATAGCGCCTTTCATGACCTCAGAATATTCCAAAGCTGTTTATAGCCAATGAAGTGCGTTTTGAAGTCTAGTCACTATTGTAATGTAGAAAATAAAGCAGCCAATTTGTGCACAGCAAGCTCCCACAAGCAGTGACTAACATAATGACTAGATAATCTGTTCTTTTGATAGTTGACATGTAAATATTGGCCAGGGCACCAAGCAGTCATACACGTCATGGCAGGAGCAGAAACTCTGTTGAACTGTCTTTTCCATTGACCTCCCCAGGCCTGAAGCCGATTTATAGTGTTTCCTTCAACTTTCCTGGGATCTGCAGGGCTGTGGGGAAAGACCCCAAGGGTGGGGTGGAGCTAATTGGATAGCTCCTTCAAAGAGCTGGTACAGGTCTGATGGGTCCAATGGCCTCTTTCTGGATGGTTCTAACTCATGACAGTCTAGAGATTGAACTGGGACCTCTTGTCCTGTATGGTTAAGCATCAAATTGAGACATGCAAATAGAGTAGATTTATTTCAAGTTTCCAATTTTAACTGAGAGCTTGCGGAGTATTTCTGTTCTAATTGCGCAATTTCCAGTGATGGTTTGCTGGCTTGTTTCTAGGTACGCCATTGATTGGCTGGAGAGTGACCGAAAGCTAAAGTTCTTGCAGTTGATTGCTGGCAGTTCCTCAAATGTTGTTTGCACGTTGTATGTCGAGCATGGTTACCCAGGCAACGGTGAGGTCAAGCTCAGCTCCATTCAAGAAAATAACAAACCTATTGAAACTGTAATTAAGGTGAGGATGTTCAAGCAAATTCAACTTTTGGTAAATGTCAATGGTTTACTTACCGAGCCAGTATTCTTGCTCCCTCACAGTACATCTGCTCTGTTGAGAAACTCTTGTCAGAAATGCTGCCCTTTCCTGCAGTGGAACCCTGGCTTGATGATCTTGGGTTACCTGGCTTTGAGAGATGGGGAGGAGATGGAGGAAAGAAGTGTTTAGTCGTGGTGTTTCACCCGTCGTGGTGCAGGGCAAGCTTGATGGACCAGCTCAGCTTTGCCTGCCGTCAATTTTGTATGCTCTTAAGATGGATCATGTTAGTGTTTTCTTTTTTGTTGGTATATGTTCAGGATTACATAATTTCCACATGTCTTCCTCTCCTGGATGAATAAAGGGGCTGAGTGGCCAAGTGACCTTCCTCATACTTGGGTATCTTGTGCATTTGTAGACCTGTGACTGCCCGCCTCCCTCCAGCAAATCACCCACACACAGTCTCCGAGTGACAGTGTGAGGGTGATGTGTTGCACCAGCGAGGGAGGTGGTGTTTAATGGTCTGCCACTGTAGTTCCAACCTCTCCGGGTCACAGTTTTATGTTCCTCATCTGAGCCAAGCTTTAGCGAGTTGTGATTGCGCAGAGAAACTGGAGAGTTGACTAAAAAACATGAGAAGGTGGCTTGATGATGTGGATTAAGACCCTGGCAGGAATGATACTGAGTCATAAGTGATCAGGAAGTTCATTTCAGCCCTTGCTCTATGATATGTTAACTGATTCTGAGCCAATGAGTGGATTGGGGGAACTGACACTGGTGTCTCTGGGTCAGAGGAAGGAAAATAACAAGAGATCCTGATGTGTTTCTACATTGCCTTCCTGCCCCCTGCAGCTGAGAGGATTGGGGCATTGGATAGGTTCTAAGTGCCCCTTCCTTCAACAGCCCACCGCCACTTACTGTCCTGGCTCATGGAGAACAGCCACTTAGTCACGGTACTGAAGGGGCCACTCTCATTCAGATACATAGGAAAGAGGAGAGGTGGGTGCAGAAGAGGCAAGACTCTCACTTTCAAATGCACCCAGAAAATTTGTCAGCAACTTCTGTAAAATGACTTTCTCTGACTCTGATTACTGCGTTTACTCTTTGTTTGTTTCCTCCCCAGCCTCCACAGGCCAAGCCCTCACTATCTGACTGGTTGGAATACCTTAACACCTTGGAGTGTTGGAAAGGATAAAGGACTTTGTAAACTTTAGAAAGTGATGTCTCTCTCTCTCTTGTGCTCTAATAAATATTTTTGTTATGGTCTGTAGTGAATTGTTAACTGTTGTACCCAACAATTCATTTTATTCATGTGGGTGTTGCTGGCTAGGCCATCATTTATTGCCCATCCCTAATTGCCCCTGAGAAGGTGGTGAGGAGCAGCCGCCTTGAACTGCTGCAGTCCATGTGGTGTAAGTACACCCACAGTGGTGTTAGGGAGGGAGTTCCTGGATCTTGACCCAGTGACTATGAAGGAAAGGTGCTTGATTATTCTAAAAAGGTAGGACTTGATAGAGATATACTGGATAGGGAAAGTGAATCGAGTAAACATTATGCTCAGACAGAAGACAAAAAGTTTAGGGCTTTGATGAGCATGTTTAGGACAGGCACCAGTAATTATTGTGTACAGTAGGTAATGAAAAGCTGCCGTGATGTTCCAGGAAGCTGCCAAAGTTGAGGCCAAGTCACTCGACACCTTTTAACAAGCTGTTGTAACGAGGAGACTTTGTGGAGTTTGCTTCCTTCGAAGGATGAGGTCAAAAGGGCCAAACTGCATCTAATGAACACAAGAAAGTACAGAACAAGAAAAAGACTCAAAATGCATTTCAGGAATGCATAAAAGGAAACGCACACAATATATACCAGTACAGGAAATAAATTTATTTTGTAATGAAATATTTGAGTATAGCTGTTTGGTGGCAAAAAAGGAATTGGATGAAAATTGAGCCAAGTCACTGAAATGACAGCTCCTTTCAGTCTCTTTAGCAAACTGGCCTCGATAATAAAGAACCTTTGAACAAACAGAAGGGAAAAAGAAAAGTTTTTTTGGAACAGAAAAAGTTTTGTTACATGGTCTCAAAAAATTCAATGCACAAACTTCAGCACATCGCGTGGCAAAACATGAGCTTTAAATGGCAGTCACTGAAAAATTATCTAAACAGTCAAACAAATAGAACGAATAAATTTCATATTGAAAGGCAGTATAATAACTGGCACAGAATTTTAAATTTCAGTTCATTTCTTATCCCACCCCCACCCCCACTTTTTTTTAATTTCTTCTCTCTGCCCCCACCCCATTGTCCCAGTTCTTAAAACACTTCTTTGGCCCAGGTTCCTCTTGATAATTTTATGATTTTTTAAACTGGCCAGCTCTATGCTGGAGCTAATTTAAAATCTGATGGAGGCCCTGTTAAATGTAATATTTTGCAGTATATGAAACTAAGTAAGCATCGGGTTGAAATAGTAACAAAAACTGAGCCTTGGGATTCATTCATTTGCCCACCTCACTGATGCCCCTCATAACATGTTTTGCCCTGTCCTTGCTTTCATGACTTCCCCGCCCCCACCCATTAACAGGTCTGACCCCTGCTGAAAGCTACATTTTTAAAGTGGATCAACTTGGTAAATGAGAGGGGCAATTCTGGAAATCAAAAACTGTCAATGAAATTTAAAAGTCTGACTCCCTTCCTGCCTTTAATTTTAAGTTTACAGGAACAAATAAGTATTTCCATGCTGTTTAATAAATGTCAACAACCCCATTGATGAGTGTGCATCATTTGAGACTTTTAGCAAGGAGACTGTTGATTTAGTTCCAATATTTACAGTGGAAACTAAATTTCCAAGATGAAATTACAATCCCTGGTCAATATTTGGAAAGCAAGTTAGTCATATGAGGTGGGTGAAAGAGGCGACTGCCTGCAGGCATTCAGAGTCAGGAAGGCTCTCATTCAAGACATAGGACATTCCCAATACTGCACGTAGGGCAGTACATTCTGCAGGGCTGGGAAAATCCCAAAGGTCAAACTGATGCATAAAAGTTGTATGGCTAGCCAGAGATGGGGAATGCCTTTTAATCCCTCCCTTTTTTCCCACTATTTATGTTCAAAGTATTTTGCAGTAGAACTTTACATCACAAGATACAATGGGGTACAAGTCATTTCTGTCCCTGCTTCATTTTACAAACCTGACCTGCACAGTATAAAACCTCTCTGAATGCAAAGGAGAATTCTGTTTCTAGATGGCTTATTATACACGGGGCTATCTGGGACATATTTTCAGTCTTTAACATTTGAAATGTTAACTTCTATCCAATTCACTTTCAAACACAAAAAAAAATCATCAGAGTTTCTTCCAAAAGAGATTTATGGGACTATTCTCATCCTGCAATATTGTGGTTGCCACCAAGTAAAAGTATATCTGTGACTAAAGTCCAGTGACAATGGTTCATTATTCCATGTCACAGACGTGCGGGGCTCAGAATTTTTTTTTAACCAAGGCTGCGTGCTCAGTCCCACCACTGCGTGAACACAATTACTCAATTCAAAATTAGGGAAAAGCTGAAGGTTAAACAATCTCTTGTTATTGATGTGCACATGGGTGCACGCCTGTGAACAAACTGCCCACTGACTGGCACATGGAAAGGCATGTGATATATATTTACCAATTGTAAAGTGTTATTCTAACAATATCAGATAACTGCATGATCCTGCAGAATATGTACTCTCGACCCACCCTCATCTAGAGGCTAAAGTAGAAGAAAAGGATTTTTAAAAATTCCCCAATCCCAAAAAGACAAGACATTTGCTTGGGGGTGGAACACTAGTGTATTTTTAATTTTAGCTTTTCTGAATCTAATGCATGAAGCCAATGACCGTTTTGGGGGGTCATCAGACATGGGGGAACAGAACTGGTTCCTCAGCTGTAAGATAACAACCCTGAATGGAAACACTTTCTGATATTCCAATGTCACAAAATAAATCTGCCCCCAACCCACCCTCATAGCAAAGCCATCAGTAATTTTGTTTAAGGGTAAAAATCTCCTGGTTAGCTCCAGGAGTAGGACATAGAATTTAGCTTGGTCAAGAGAATTGGGGAATGAGACCCTGCACTGGGATAGATTCTCTGGAAGGGGCGTGACTTTGCTCTGTGATAGATTCTGCAGGGAGAGGGTCCATTCCGGGTTATATTTTGGTGATGCCTTATTTAAACTTGCAAACTGCTGGCGGCAAGTGGCAGCTGTTACCATAGCAATTCGTACCCAAGTAAGCTCTGCAAGCAACATAAAAACTGCCAAACAAAACTCCCACTAGATTATTTTTAAAATGTTTGACACAAAGCAGCGCAGGTACCATCCAAGCACAACACTGCACAGAAGGGTGGCAAGTACAACCCCACGATGGAGCCTGCTTTAACATCATCACGCATGGGATAAAACTACTCGCCCACTTACAAAACAGTATCCTCTGATATTCACACTTTTAACCTGTCTTCCCATTCCCATGTCTCTACAGCAATGTGAACCACCTTGGGATTTTTTTTTTTACTGTAAACGTGCTATATAAATGCAAGTTGTTGTTGAGACTGGACTGTAACCACTGGGAATTCTACAGGGCCATGCCTGCAGGTGATAGCTTCCCCAGTGAGATTGTTTGGGGAAAAAAAACTGTACAGTCTGTTTGTTTCCTGAATTTTTTTTTAATTTGTATCTAGTCAAGAACAAGCGTAAGGGTAAAGAAAAATGAAATGAAAAAACCACCAATTCACTCAACAATTCCTATAGTAAAAATCTTTGGGAGGAAAAAAAAAAAAGAATTTTAGCCTAAAACTACAGAATGTGGAGATGCCACTACCATTTTATTTCGTCCTAATTGCTAAGAGGTAGATGAAAAAAAATTAAACGGTTATACAGGTCTTACCCCCTCCCCGCTCCCCCCACCCAACCCCCTCCCTCCCCGCAATTTGAATGCATTGCAGGTATTGTTGAAACAGGCCTGCATGCACAGTACACACAAATCCAAGGTTAGCAAAGTTAAGAAGGAGTTTCGCATCGGAGCAGGGGTAATGAGAGAGCAACTCATAATTCAGCATTTTTTTCACATGAAAAACCTTTTGAGGTAGTTACTGTCCTGGATATACATGAATTTATTCCAAGCACCTCAGCACGGTTTAAAAAATAGAGTAAACAGCAAAAGGCAATGTCCAATTATCTTTTTGGGGTGGGGGGAGGTGGAATACTTATTTACTTTGTGAGAACTGGTGTGTTCCTACTTTCACTTCAACAGAAGTGGCTTCATTGTGCTGAAGGGTCAGTTTAAAGAGGCTCCTTGGGATACATTTTCCAGGATGTGATATTGAATCACACTGGTTAGCAAGGCAGCAGATTGGATTCCTGCTCTGTGCAGAGTTAACCAGTAACAGCTGAGGGTGGGGAAACCTTTAGAATTGGTTACGCCCCCTGTGATCGGCTGTGAAAAGTCAGCCTGTGATCCATCCCAGATACTTGGCAGCGTTTGCTGGAAAATATGGGAGCGGGTATTGAGCAACAGGGAGCATCGGGTTTGGTTGTGATGCCTTCCAGTCAAATAGCCTTCAACTTCAACGGTATTGGCCAGCTGAGCTCGCGGCTTCCAGAACCTGTGGAACTGTACCCTAACATGAGTTGCCATCTTCAAGAGGGAAGATGGGAAAATTGGGAGGGGGTGACCAAAGATAATTTAGTTGCCTGGAGCCAAGGAGTCTCCCATGTAACCGGAGTCGATCCGATATTCAATTAGTGTGTCTAATAACCCTATCAGAATCTGTCTCCCCACATAGCAACCTGCTTCAACCTTGTCTCATGAGCAGCAGATAGAATCATAACAAGATGCTTTCGTGCATAGAAGCAGCTTAGATAATGTCCTTCAAACAAAAACTTAGATGAAGAGGACCATTGAGAGGCCTAAGGTAGACCTTTGTCTAACAATGCTCAATGTTTAATTCTCGTAGAGGAGCTGCCAATCATTCACATGTCAGGCTAAGAGCTTCTCAGAACCTGCATCACCAGCCTGTAGGACAATTGGGTCTTAAAAGTTACAATTCAACCCTCATTAACCAGGTAATTTGGACATTGCCTTTTAAACAAAACAAGCTAACAAATCTTGGTTGATATGTATTCTTGTTTTAAAATGGCCCAATTGTTTGGACAATTATGAATCTTTACAATTATGAGTTAAACTCCAGTGCCCACTCAAAGGCCAGGCCTCAAGTTGGATAGTTGAATTCTAACTGCCCTCCAAACAGCCTGCCTGTGACTTTAAAAAAAAAACTGCTCCATGTAAACTTTTCCTTTTCTTTAAGTTCAAATTGAAGTATTAAAAATCTCAGTTAACACTGTCCTGCCATAGAAACTGTCCTGTCTAGTGTGATCTAGTTGCCTTCCTGTTTAAAATACTCGAGTGATGACAATAATCGTGCCGTTCAAATAACACTTTATTTTAAACAATATATTTTTAATTTCTATCCCGCTCTGCACCCCTAGCCATGTAATTTTGGTTGCATCTTACTAACCCAAAGAGCCTGCCACTGGTTTAGTTGTTGTGAAATTTTTTTTTAAAATGTGTCCTGGTGCTAAATGAAGTGAGAAATCTTTGCCTTCATGAGATGAGACTGTCCACCTAGTGCTTTCATGAGTTAGAAAATGAGGAGAAGTTTGTGTTATGGGAAAGATTTATTGGATGGGGTGGAGCAGTGGATCTCTTCTGGAGCAATTACTGCACAGGTAGACCAAAACAAAAGCTTAAGTTATTGCGAATAACCTAAAGTGATGTCTTCTGAACTAACAATGTTGACTCAGAGGCTGTGGGCTATCCAATACTCTAATCCACTGACCGCAGTTTGGATGAGGGAAAAGGACAGGTTTTAAGCCAAAGCAGGTCACAGCCAGTTTAGCTGTCTGAATGGTTCAGTTTCACACTATGGAGCCATACTGCAAGTTTGAACTACAATGCAAGCTCATTTGCTCCAGCACAGAACTGTAATGGTTCACAATATGAAATCTGGAACAAAAAAAATCAGACCTCTGTTTGGATTCTAAGACTCTCAGGTGGACTTGCACTTTGAGGTACACAAGCACCAATCCAATAGCTAATCTCATATTAACCAATCAGGGTCTAAGTTCTAATCAATGTGTGGGGCATTCACAGGTAAATACTTTAGCACCAAACTCTACTGCAAGACACTGATTCCAGAGTAACTTCATTCTAAGACAGAGGTGAATCTGGTTCCTCCACTGTGTTTTACTGTCACAGAGGCTCAAACTACAATAGGAAAAAGAATATAAAGGCTGCAAATTTGAAATGTGAAGCAGAAAATGTTGGCAACACATCATTTTCAGAAAGGCAACAGACAGATGAATAACTTCAACAAAGATCCTTCGTCAGAATTGGAAAGGGGAAAATAGGCAAGGCCCCTAAGACAGAAGTCCTTGTCCTTTATGAATTCCTTCCCAGATGAATTAGCCTGTATGCAAAACATTAAACTGTCTTTTTTCTTGTTAGATGCTGACGTTCTGCTTTGTATTTCTAGAATTTTCTGTCTGTATTTGAGGATTAGAGCTTTGTAACATGTACCCTCCCCTAAAGCAAATGGACCCACTGGAACATTTTTAACTGGCATTTTACAGACCCCTAAAATCATTAATTCCCTGAACTCCATAAAAGCTTCCTAATATTATGGCTCTTCAAATGTAAATAATCCCGAGCAAATATTTCCTAAAATATAAGAGCAAATTGGATAACACAGACCATGGAGGTAAGAGGCAATTGGACAAAAGTATCCAGGCAAACTTGTGTCTATGGCAGGACTATCAATAGTGATAAGCAATCCACTGAAATGTCGATTACCAACACTGTAACTTCAAGATATAAAAAGGCTCAAACAGGTGTCGGTGAGATGATGCTTGCTGTAGGATCAAAAAAAAATTAAAAATTGGCCGAAGTCTGAATAGGCTGTTTCACAATTTAAGCAAATAAAAGGTAGGGATGTATAGAGGCCAATGCCTTAACCTGAAAAAATACAGCAATAATTGAATGGGCTTTGCACAAATGTAGCCACTTTCAGAATCTAGTCTTTGTTCCCATATGAAGTATTTATTAAAAGCAGATAGCATGTGCAAAAAACTTGGATTTTCCCCAGACTGATCATGCAAAGAAGTAAAATAAAAACAGTTGTACTTTAAAGACAGTGCAGATTGCGTGTGTGTGTGTGTATGTGTGTCATTCTTTGTCTTTTTGCACAGGCAACCACAAATTCACAGGGGGAGTGTGGACATCAGGGTTGAGTTTAGGATTTGCATCTGGGATGGGTGGGGGAGACAATCCATGCTAATAAAACCAAGTGGGAGGAGGCATTAGGGTTACAGTTATCCTCCCCATGATTGTGACCCAGTGTTTTTTTTTAATTTGTTCATTGGCTGCGGGTATTGCTGGCAAGGCCAGAATTTATTATCCACCCCCAAGTGCCTTCGAGTGAAAGTGGATTTCCCTCTTTAACTCTTCTCCCTCACCAAAAGCTGCATAATGAGATCTTAATATTCTGCAGCCTGCACATCTCAAATTAATATTTCTCTTGAAAGTGTGGATGGTAATACTGACACAGAAAGCTGTGCAATCCTTACTGGCTGGTCATTTATGGTGATTGGCAAAAGAACCAATGGAAAAACATTTTTTTACCTAGCATGTGGTTAGGTTAGGATCTGGCATGTGGTTAGGTTAGGATCTGGAATGCCCTGCTGGAGACTGTAGTAGAGGCAGATTCAAATTGTGGATTTCTAAAAGGAATTGGATAATTATCTGAAGAGAAAAAATCTGCAGGGCTACGGGAAAAGGGTGGGGAGTGGGACAAACTGAGTTGCTCTTGCAGAGAGCTGACATGGATATGGTGGGCCGAATGGCCTCCTTCTGCGCTGTAACCATTCTATGTGGCTTTCACTCTCTAACACAACTATTACCACCTGTTGCCCAAATTACCCTTTCCCAGTTGGTACAGAATTGTCCATCTCAGTTTTGGAAGGGTTTTGAAGAGAAGCTTTATTATTTGGCACCTTTCTGTCAAATTCTTTCTTTTGGGTTTTCACAATTGTGGAAAAGTGATTGGAAAATTAGAAGGGAAGAGGTAATTTCCAAGAAGTACTAAGATTTTTTTTTAAAGAATAATCTCTTAACCAGAAGCTCAAAGTATAGTCTGCTGAGCTTCAAACAGTGAACAAGCTTTGAAACTTTTGTGTTAGAAATTAGCACATTGAGAAGAATAATGAAATCTGGGGCAGGGAAGCAGGAAGTGAAAGGTAAATACATAACTAAAGATTGTGTGAGTCCCTCTCAGATATTCTGTCATGTTGAGGTGCTAGTTTTGCACAAAAGGAGTCCCAACCATTCACAAGGGTGAAGTTAGGGTTAGAGGGCTGGGGTTAAGAATGATGTAAGGGGGACTGAAACACAGGTCAGGGGGATTACTAGTCCAGGGCACACAAATGCAATTGAGTCCCAATTTTAAAGTCATACATTCTGTCCACTGGCAGGAGGATGTAATTTCAGCATGACATAGTTTACATGGCATGCTTCCTTGAGAGACATGGACACAGGAAGTAATAATGAAAAAAGTTGCATACAGGGTTCAAGTTTTTAACATATTATAGGCCTATTAATTATTTATATTAAAAATAGCTAACAAAAGTGACAAAGCCGAACAAATCTGGGTTAGTATAGGAAATCCAAGCCTTTTACACAGCGCTAACTGAAAAATCAATAGCTGTGATTTTCAATGTCTAAAAATAGAAAACGTGGCATTTAACTGCATCATCACAACTTCTTTCAAAATATGTAAAAATGCAAATTGTTCCCAGTGTGGCACCTCTGCACCTCAGGTCTGAGGCAGTTGCTGTAATTTTTTTAAATATTTAAACACTTCCACCGACTAGAAGCAGGGGCAAAACTAACAGCCCACACCACACATTTCCTGGCTGTTGTACGTAACTCAGCAAATTTTACTTTCTTTTATTAAAAAAATAAAATATTCAAGACTATCAGCTTTATAAGTATATAAAATACCAGCAAGCAACAAAGGAACAAATGTTGAGGTACTAAACGCCTGAGGTAGTCTAGTAAAAGCGCACAGTGATGCCTTGGGCCATCACTGGTGAATATACTTCCTTCGGTGTTCCTTAGCAGTGTTATGTTTTCTCTTTCTCTCTCTCTCAATTTTATTTTTCATAACTCAATTAATTAAAAAAAAAAGAATCTTTCCTGGAAAAGTGACTGGACCAGATGTCAAAGTTGTTTTATCTTTCCCTCTTTCAACTATTCACTTATTTTAATCTCTTTCAATGAATATCATGCTCCTCACATGTGGGACTCTTATTTTCATTCTACTTTCTTTCCTTTACTACAAGTAGCAGGATTGGAAAAAAAAACACGAGATGAGATCAAAACTGATTTGTGTTCACCATGCGAGGTTTCACATATAACTCTCTCTGGCACAACATGGTGGCACGATTGTTATATGGATAACACCAAGTGAAATCTTGGCCACTCGGAAGGAAATTGTTCATAAGTTCTTGGTTCAAGAAAGCAGAATAAATTTTAAGTTAATACCACACATGGTTGGCATTACCTTATCAATCATCACAGTTCATTTAATATTTGGCAAGGATACACAATTTTCTAGAGTTTTAACACTGTGGAAGGCTTAGTTATAAACTAATAAAATTAGACAAATCAAGAATCAGTTTAGCTCAAATGAAGGTTGCTCATTCTCTGCGTCCCAATCAGATTCCACTGCTCCTGTCTGATCCCACAATGTACTCAGCCAGTGAGCAAAGCTCAACTAGTTTATGGCATCCAATCAGTAGGATGGTGGAAGAGGAGAAGGAGGAAGGATGCAATGTAACTTTTGGTGCTCTGTACCTGGTCTCAAAACCCCTTTCAGAGATTGTTGAACAATAGTTGTCCCCAGAAAGTATTTGTAAATGTTGCATCTTAAACCATTTCCCAACATTTTTCAGAAGATACCATTAAGGTTAAACATTTACAATGGGGATAAAACAAGGGTAGGACTCTAAAGACATTATTGGGTTTTCTTGTGAACAAGACCCCACAGTTATACTCAATGAAAGCTCAAATCTACTTCAACTGAAATATAGCAGGGCCTTAATTCTTCATTCATAGGATGTAGGTAGTAGTATACACTGGCTGATCTGTTGCTCTCAAACTATCCACCTGTTTCCCCACCCCCCTCAACCCACCTAGCATCCCTGGAACTCAAGCACAGACGCTAACTTGACAGACACTTGCATAAGTCTAGCCGTCTACAATCGGGATCAAATTAAAACCAAAATACCAATGTGCAGTGCTAGGATTCCTTGGCTCATAGCAGCTGGTTGCCCCTATGAAAAATATTTGCACATTGTTCTGTACGTAACATATACCTTTCAATGCCCGTGCCACTTATTCTGCATTCAGCTGCTCTTTCCCCAGTGTATTACATGTCAAACAATAAAGATTTGACCTTAATGGAAACTTTACATCTATTGTGAGAATATTTCTAACCTGCTCCAAAGGTCCATAAACCCAAAGTAGGACGACATTTTTACTTGTGGGTCTCTCAGTGCCTACAAACCACATCATAACATTACATGACGTGGAAAAGGCTACAATATCCCTACACTAAGTCATGTGGCCTAAAATTTCTATTTTTTATGAATGTTATATTATCCATCACTTTGTATTTTAGATCTTTCTGTTTAGCAGAAAATGAATAGATGATTTGGGGCTCTTTTGATTTGA
The DNA here is from genome assembly GCF_036365525.1 of Heterodontus francisci. Classification (NCBI taxonomy): domain Eukaryota; kingdom Metazoa; phylum Chordata; class Chondrichthyes; order Heterodontiformes; family Heterodontidae; genus Heterodontus; species Heterodontus francisci. Next base: position 53,631,314 of record NC_090403.1, read on the forward strand.
AGGTTGTGGAGATTCATTAGATTTGCTTCAATTACTTAGTACAGTAGAGAAAAAACTGACTTGCATTCAGTGACAAACCTCAAACCTAGAAGTCTACAATTATATCCAACCAGAAAAATATGATGGTCATCACAAGTCCACTTTTGGCTATGAGGTAGTTTGCCTGTTTAGCCAATTTGTCACTGGATAGCGTGTTTTTCTCTCCTGTCTTCCCACATCCAATAATCAGTCCTGTCTTTTGAATGTTCTTGAGTAATAGAATATTTCTGTTGGAATCCAAATTTGTCATTGTCCGTGGTCTCCAAACCCAACCATATTCACCTTGTCACGTCGTCCTTAATGTGGCCAGTTTTACACTTTTCCCTGAAGCCTACTATCAGAAGAGTGAGAGGACAACGGTGGTGGGTTTTAGGAGGGGCAGCAACTAGATGTTTGAGGGATTGAATTAAAAGGAGGATCCTTCTCAAAGGAGTCGTTAATAGCAGAAGTTGCTAATGTAGTAATTCTACTATTAATAACAAACAATGGTAAATTGACAATAGAAATGTTATAAACCCAAAACGGTAGGAATCATCCCACAACAGGATTGCCAGCATAGATCTATGTGGGAAGGGGCTCTGGACCAATACAAGTGACAGCTCCTCCAATCTCCTAGTTGACAGACACATCGCCAACATCTAGTGAGCAAGTATGGCCTGGTCCCACAAGGAACTGAGGTTCTACATTTCCTTTTACGTAGTTCAAGTAGAAAAAGTTTTAAATTACACCAAATTGCTCCCGTTCATATAATTTTTATCCACAATGTTTACTTAGCCTTCCACAGTTTTAAAGATGAACAAAAGGTTGATCTGAACACAGCCACTCTTTGGCCTGGCATCTGTCTTCATTGTTGGGACGTGTCTGGGGCATTTTGGTGTTTTCACTTCCTCCGCGGCTGAGACTGGCTGCTTTGTACCTTCTGCTGTTGCTGATGTTTGACTTGAGCCAATATTTCCCTGATCTTTCTCTGTGCGAGCTGTGAGGCAAAGAGACAGATCGTCTTCGTACTTCAGACACAAATTGTGGCAATTAGCAAACGCAACCTCTTAATCTGTCAGGATTTCAATGCTAGGGAGAGTGTTAAAGAACAATGCAATCCTGTTAAATGTACAACTTTAAATCTCACAGCCCACTTAATACATTAATCAATTCATGATATTGATTCCTGAAATTTGGATACAAATACAGTCCCTACCACTTAAATTGGCGACACTTAAAACAGGCAGTCGGTTAGATTGACCAAAAAGTGATCACCATTATTCATTTGCATAGTCCAATTGCAAAGTTGCCTGTTTTAAGTGTTGTATTTATTTAAGGCAGAAATTACTGAATTTACTCACTATATAAATGCTGGGATCTCTCTGTAAATATATTTAAGCAAAAATAAAATTAGGTTTAGATGAAGTGAAGTCACTGCATCAACTACAGAAACATCATACAGCGGTTGTCGCAAATACCAACCAACTTTCTTACAGTCATCGGCATGTCCAAAGCGGATTAAGAAATAACAATAAAAAATACCTTGCCAAACAATTTTTAATTTGCCAATCAGACCAAACTTGGGGGTGTGGCAAACAGTGAGGATGATATGGACCTACTGCAACAGGACATAGATAGGCTAGCAGAATAGGCAGAGAGGTGGCAGATGGAATTTAACACTGACAAGTGTGAGGCGATGCATTTTGCAAGAAGGAATAGGGAGAGGCAGTATATACTTAATGGCACAGTTCTTAAAGAGTGTGCAGAAACAGAGGGACCTGGGGGTGCATGTGCATCAATCTTTGAAGGTAGCAGAACATATTGAGAGAGTGGTTAGTAAAGCATATGGGATCTTGAACTTTATAAACAGAGGCATTGAGTACAAAAGCAGGGAAGTCATGCTGAACCTTTATAAAGTTCTGGTTAGGCGCCCATTGGAGTACTGTGTCCAGTTCTGGTCACCGCACCTTAGGAAGGATGTGAGGGTCCTTGAGAGGGTGCAGAGGAGATTTACCAGAATGGTTCCAGGGATGGAGGATTTTAGTTACAAGGCTGGAAAAGCTGGGATTGTTCTCCTTAGAGAGAAAGGAGATTGAGGGAGATTTCACAAGAGGTGTACAAGATAATGACAGGCTTAGATAAGTTAGGCAAGGAAAATCTGTGTCCATTAATTAAGGGTAGAAAGACTAGGGGACACAGATTGAAGGTTTTGGGCAAGAGATGCAGGGGGACTATGAGGAAGCACTTTTTAACGCAGTGGATGGTGATGACTTGAAACTTGCTGCCCAAAAGGGTGGTGAAAGCAGAGACGATCAATGACTTCAAAAGGAAGTTGGATGGCCACTTGAGGGAAATAAACTTGCAGGGCTACGGGGATCGAGCGGGGGAGTGACTAGATAGCTCCGTGGAGAGCTGGCATGGACTCAATGAGCCGAATGATTCTATGACAGTACTAGAATTTAAGTCCCATAAACAATCTTAATTCAATACTACACAAATAATTTTCTTTTGAATGTTTACAATAAGAAAGATTTTTTATTTTATTAACACTGCCATGCTGTACTGGCCAATGTTTATAGCGAGCAAATTGGGTTCAGATGAACACGTTTGCTATAAGCAGTGGCGACTGTATCTTCTTTTCTTTCATACTCCATCATCAGTCCCTCTGACACTCCTACTGCATCAAGCTGAATGCCTTGCTCCAAACCAGCTGCCAATGGTCTATGCCTCCAAGGAGGTGATGCACCACCCAGATGGTCCTCCCTTGAGGGGAAATTGTGCATGTTCTACCCTTCATCTCCTTACTTACCATCATTGAAAGTGAATGAAGTGGGGGGGTTGAACCTGTGTTTATCTTTCTGAGCATTAATTCTGCTACGTTCCGCACCGCTCACAAGACAATGAAAGCTCTTGTTTCAGAATCCTAAGTCTAACAGTACTCCAGCCGATGACAGGTCACAGACCTGAAACGTTAACCCGGTTTCTCTCTCCACAGATGCTGCCAGACCTGATGAGTATTTCCAGCATTTGCTGTTTTTATTTCGGATTGCCAGCACCCGCAGTATTTTGCTTTTATATTAGTGCTCCAGCCCAACAGTGCTGAGGAACTAAATTGGATAGCTTTTTCAAAGAGCTGGCAGAGGGATGACAGGCTGAATCGCTTCCTTCTTAACTATAAGATTCAATGATTCTCTGTCACTTAAAGCCTACAAATGCCATTTTACTTACATTAATGAAGCAGGTTAAATTTGTTGGGATAGAAATTCCTTTCTAAGGAAATAGAAATCGTGTGCAAACTGCTTTGCCATTTTGCTATTGCCCGTTTTGTGTTACCTCCCAAGACCAATCTCTTCCCTTCCTGTGAGTTTAGAGTTTTTGTGCTGACTGGAGGATATACTAGAAAAATGAGCATGAGGGCTAATTAAGAACTTGCTCTGAGAATAAGACTGAGAGAAAACACCCTAAAAGATTTCTCTGAGTTCCTTGCTCCTAGTATTTGCAGATTCTATATTATTATTTCACTGACTTATTATTTTCTGGGCAACAGTCTCCTATTATTGTGTGGGGTTATTGTGTTGCATGGGCACAGCACAAAAAATCGAGGGGGGAGGATAGCAGACCCCAACCAACTTTCTGTCCATTTAAAATCAGGCTGGATCCTTTACAGCCCATGACCTGATTGTCCTCTTTGTCATGACACAATAGAAGAGCAATGGTGGAAAAGTTCAGAGAAGCAATGATTTGCCAAGTAGCTGACTCATTAGAGGCAGTTGAAAGCGTGCCTACCTGGCTTGCATAAAAGTGACCGATGATCTTGACAACAACTTGGTCATTCTCATCTGGGACCTGGTCTCGAGGCACCACTACCTCTGCGCTGGACAGATTCTGTAGCTCATTCACCTATAGCAAGGAACCACAAAGCTAGTGTGTTAGGAACAGTGCATGACTTGCAAAGTATTATTGCACAGATGTAAATGTATATAATAAACAAAAGAACCCCCAGATCAGGTACAGGATTGATTAACAACAGCTTGTATTTATATAGCACCTTCAATATAATAAAACATCTCAAGGCACTTCACAGGAGCATTGTGAATAAAATTTGACCCCAAGCCGCATAAGGAGATATTAGAGCAGATGACTGAAAACTTGGCCAAAATGGTACGTTTTAATGAGCGTCTTAAAGGAGGAAAGAGAGGTGGAGAGGTTTAGGGAGGGAATTTCAGAGCTTCGAGCCAAAGGTACAGGTGGAGCAATTAAAATCGGGGGTGCTGAAGATTAGATGTGCACAGAGATCTCGGAGGGTTGTAGGGTGGAGGAGATTAAAGAGATTGGGAAGGGTGAGGCCATGGAGGGATTTGAAGATAAGGATGAGAATTTTAAAACCAAGGCACTGCTTAACCGGGACCCAATGCGACCCTGTTTGATTCTGGCCCTTGATTTCTCTGCCTATCACTTTTCTTATTACCCTAACTATCTTTTGTTCTTGTCTTTGATCCCCCCTCCTCTGACTCCTTGCAAAGGTTCCCATCCCCCTCCCCAACCACTCTAGAAAATACAACCCCTCGGCCATCAGTCCTGGTCCTGCCCAGGTGTAACCCGTCCAGTTTGTACTGGTCCCACCTCCCCCAGAACTGGTCCCAATGCCCCAGGAATCTAAAACCCTCCCCCTCACACCATCTCTTCAGCCACGTATTCATCTGATATATCCTGCTATTTCTACTCTGACTAGCATGTGGCACTGGTAGTAATCCTGAGATCACTACCTTTGAGGTCCTACTTTCAACTTACTTCCTAACTCCCTATATTCTGCTTCTTGGACCTCATCCTTTTTTTTTAACCTATGTCGTTTGTACCAATGTGTACCACAACCACTGGCTGTTCACCCGCCCCCTTCAGAATGTCCTGTAACTGCTCTGAGACATCCTTGACCCCAGCACCAGGGAGGCAACATGCCATCCTGGAGTCTCTTTTGTGGTCATAGAAACGCCTATCTATTCCCCATACAATTGAATCCCCTATAACTATTGCATTCCCACACTTTTTATTCCTCCCCTGTGCAGCAGAGCCAACCGTGGTGCAACGAATTGGGCTGTCGCTGCTCTGGCCTGAGAGGCCATTCCCCCTAATAGTATCCAAAGCAGTATACCTGTTTTGCAGAGCAACAGCCACAGGAGATTCCTGAACTGCCTGCCTAGTCCTCTTGCTCTGCCTGGCGGTCACCCATTCCCTTCCTGCCTGTGGGGTCTGAGTCTGCGGTGTGACCACCTCTCTATACATGCTATCCACGATACTCTCCGCCTTGTGGATGCTCCACAGTGTCCCCAGCTGCCGCTCCAGCTCCAAAATCCAGGCTTCCAGGAGCTGCAGCTGGATACATTTCATGCACACATGCTGGTCCCAGGCACTGGAAATGTTCCTGGCTTCCGACATGGAGCACGAGGAGCACACCACGGCTTTAGCTGTCCTGCCATGACTTAACCCTTTAAATTAAATTAAATCTTCAGGAAGATCTTAATGTCCAATAATATCAGTTACTCCAGGGCCCTTCTTCCCTGGTCCTCGTTACTATAGAACTCCCTAAAAAAAACACTACTTACTATATTTAAAATAAACTTTAAACTTTTCTTACCTGAGATACTTACCCAGCTATTTAGAGCTATTCCCTAACAGCAGTGACTCACCAACCAATCATCTTGCAGCTCTCCTGTGATGTCACTGTTGGCTTTTTTTTTCAAAACTCCTTCCCGCTGCCGCTGCACGTTTAAACTGTGCCGGTCTCACTCAGTCTCTCTCCTTCCCGCTGTCTCTGCACGTTTAAACTGTGCCGGTCTCACTCAGTCTCGCTCCTTCCCGCTGTCTCTGCACATTTAAACTGTGCCGGTCTCACTCAGTCTCTCTCCTTCCCGCTGTCTCTGCACATTTAAACTGTGCCGGTCTCACTCAGTCTCTCTCCTTCCCGCTGTCTCTGCACGTTTAAACTGTGCCGGTCTCACTCAGTCTCTCTCCTTCCCGCTGTCTCTGCACGTTTAAACTGTGCCGGTCTCACTCAGTCTCGCTCCTTCCCGCTGTCTCTGCACATTTAAACTGTGCCGGTCTCACTCAGTCTCTCTCCTTCCCGCTGTCTCTGCACGTTTAAACTGTGCCGGTCTCACTCAGTCTCGCTCCTTCCCGCTGTCTCTGCACGTTTAAACTGTGCCGGTCTCACTCAGTCTCTCTCCTTCCCGCTGTCTCTGCACGTTTAAACTGTGCCGGTCTCACTCAGTCTCGCTCCTTACCGCTGTCTCTGCACGTTTAAACTGTGCCGGTCTCACTCAGTCTCTCTCCTTCCCGCTGTCTCTGCACGTTTAAACTGTGCCGGTCTCACTCAGTCTCGCTCCTTACCGCTGTCTCTGCACGTTTAAACTGTGCCGGTCTCACTCAGTCTCTCTCCTTCCCGCTGCCGCTGCACGTTTAAACTGTGCCGGTCTCACTCAGTCTCTCTCCTTCCCGCTGTCTCTGCACGTTTAAACTGTGCCGGTCTCACTCAGTCTCTCTCCTTCCCGCTGTCTCTGCACGTTTAAACTGTGCCGGTCTCACTCAGTCTCGCTCCTTACCGCTGTCTCTGCACGTTTAAACTGTGCCGGTCTCACTCAGTCTCTCTCCTTCCCGCTGTCTCTGCACGTTTAAACTGTGCCGGTCTCACTCAGTCTCTCTCCTTCCCGCTGTCTCTGTACTTTTAAACTGTGCTGGTCTCACTCAGTCTCTCTCCTTCCCGCTGTCTCTGCACTTTTAAACTGTGCTGGTCTCACTCAGTCTCTCTCCTTCCCGCTGTCTCTGCACTTTTAAACTGTGCTGGTCTCACTCAGTCTCTCTCCTTCCCGCTGCCACTGCACTTTTAAACTGTGCTGGTCTCACTCAGTCTCTCTCCTTCCCGCTGCCACTGCACTTTTAAACTGTGCTGGTCTCACTCAGTCTCTCTCCTTCCCGCTGTCTCTGCACGTTTAAACTGTGCCGGTCTCACTCAGTCGCTCTCCTTCCCGCTGTCTCTGCACATTTAAACTGTGCCGGTCTCACTCAGTCTCTCTCCTTCCCGCTGTCTCTGCACGTTTAAACTGTGCCGGTCTCACTCAGTCTCGCTCCTTCCCGCTGTCTCTGCACGTTTAAACTGTGCCGGTCTCACTCAGTCGCTCTCCATCCCGCTGTCTCTGCACTTTTAAACTGTGCTGGTCTCACTCAGTCTCTCCCCTTCCCGCTGTCTCTGCACTTTTAAACTGCGCTGGTCTCACTCAGTCTCTCTCCTTCCCGCTGTCTCTGCACTTTTAAACTGCGCTGGTCTCACTCAGTCTCTCTCCTTCCCGCTGTCTCTGCACTTTTAAACTGTGCTGGTCTCACTCAGTCTCTCTCCTTCCCGCTGTCTCTGCACTTTTAAACTGTGCCGGTCTCACTCAGTCTCTCTCCTTCCCTCTGCCGCTGCACTTTTAGACTGTGCCGGTCTCACTCAGTTTCAGTCTAATAAAATAACTAAGTCATGCTTCAAATTAGAAAGATTTTTACTAACAAATGGAGAGATGTGCTTTCCTTTCCAAACATGAGTTAAAAGGTCACCAGAAACCTTTGCTGGCTTCTTCACCAACATTAGAAAACAGAGGAATATAGAACTCTAAATTTTGGTACAATATTTATGCTGAATATATATTGAATGTCATGACTAAGTCTAATAATTAAAAGGAAGGACTTGTATTTCTACAACATCTCATCATATCCTTAGGACATCCTAAAGCACCTTATAACTGTTGGATTACTTTTCAAAGTGCCCTCACTGTATCTATGTAGGGAAACATGGCAGCCAATTTCTGCAGAGCAAGATCCCACAAGCAGCAATGAGAAAAATGGCCATTTGATCTGTTTTTGCCTCCGTTGGTTGAAGGGAGGTTGTTTCTCAGGACATTGGGGAGATCTCCCACCCTACATATCATCTTCCCTCCCGCTTTTTCAAGCTTATTAAGTAGGCTAGGCCCGGTCCTCCAGTGCATGACTGATGGGAGTGCTACATTTTGAAGGCGCAGTCTTTCGGATGATTAAACCGAGGCCCCATCGGCCTGTTCAGGTGGATGTGAAAGATTTTCATTGTACTATTCTGAAGAGGTGCTGTGTCCTGGTCACAATTCAATCCTGAACCAGTAAAACCATTTATTTCATTAGCTGTTTATGGGCTCTTGCTGTTTGCAAATTGGCTGCTGCATTTGCCTACATAACAGCAATTGCTACACTTCAAATACATGTCATTGGCTGCATGGTGCACTGGGACATCCTGAGGATATGAAAGGCTGTGTGTAAATTCAAGACATTTTCCCCCTTCAAATTTCCTTTCAGCCCAATGACCTAAATCCATCTTCCTGCTCAGTGTCCATCTTCTTTTGCTCTTTGGAATGGTTCTAAGTGCATTGTGAATGGGTCTATTACAACTACCTGTAGCTGCTGTTGTTGGAAGAGCTAATATAAGCTGACTGACCGCCCCACCTGTTTTCTATATGGGCTGATATTCCCTAGAGTTTAAAAGAATGAGAGGTGATCTGATTGAAACATATTAAATGCTTAAGGGGTTTGATAGGGTAGATGCTGGGAGGATGTTACCCCCGGCGAGGGGGTCTGGAACACAGGGTCACAGTATCACAATAAGTGGTCGGTCACTTAGGATGGAGATGAGAAGAAATTTCTTCACTCAGAGGGTTGTGAATCGTTGGAAATCTCTACCACAGAGAGCTGTTGGTGCTCAGTCATTGAGTATACTCAAGAAAGAAGTTCATAGATTTTTAGATGCTAAGGGAATCAACAGATATGGGGATAGTACAGGAAGGTATAGCTGAGGTACAAGATCGATCATGATCTTAATGAATGGCGGAACAGGCTCAAAGGGACGAATGACCTACTCCTGCTCCTATTTCTTATATTCCTCTTGTGATCTGACAGTGAACTGACCCATTCTAAGGAGCATGTTGCACAGGAGGCTGAGTTTCTGCATGTCTCACTTTTACTCAGGACCCAGAAACATACAAACCAGTCATCACTGGCACTTACAGTTTTCCCTCCTTTGCCGATTACTCTTCCAGCCGCTGAGGCAGCAACTTTAATGTGCGTCTCCAGTTTGACTTCTTCCTTGGGTCCAAAGAAATTTTCCTCTTTCAGCTTTCCGTGGATCCGTCCCTGGACCTTTGGGACAGAGGTGAAAAAAAAAGTCATTCAAATGATTCTTTCTTTGTCTTCTCCCCAGCTCTCCTGTCGCCGCTGACTGATGACAGTGGAATGTTCCGGTACCTTGCAAATGTGGCTCTTCTCTGTGTGTATGTTGAGTGTCAGCAGGTTATCCCGCCACAGGGGGTATCACAGTGGAGCCCAATCCTGTCCTCAACTGGTGTTCACACTGATAGAATTTGGAGCAGGAGGTCTCGGATAGCAATCAGTACCTTCCTCAAGCAGTGATACAGAGGCTTAATTCCACATGGGCAAAGCTTCGGTGCTGCCTGGGCGACAGTGCCAGTTGTGCTTATTAATGCCAATTTAAGCACAAAGTCATTTCATGTGGAATTTTTAAAACAACAAAGATGGAGATACAGGGATTGAGTGGGGGAGTGGGACGAACTGGATTGCTCCAAGCAGTGGATGCTCCACGGCTTCGATGGGCTGAATGGCCTCCTTCTATGCCGTATATGTCTATGAGAGAGAGGGGAAGGGAGCGAGGAAGAGGGAGAAGAGAGGGGAGAGAAGAGAAAGAGAGAGGGTGAGGGAAGAAGAGAGAAACCATAGAAAAGTTACGACACAGAAAGAGGCCATTCAGCCCATCGTGTCTGTGCCAGCTGAAAAAAAACAGCTGCCCAGCACCTGGTTCATAGCCTTGCAGATTACAGCACTTCTGGTGCAGGTCCAGGTACCTTTTCAATGAGTTGAGGGTTTCTGCCTCCATCACTGATCTGGGCAGTGAATTCCAGACACCCAGTACCCTCTGGGTGAAAAAGTTTTCCCTCATGTCTCCTCTAATCCTTCTACCAATCACCCTAAATCTGTGCCCCCGGTAATTGGCCTCTCTACTAGGGGAAACAGGTCCTTCCTATCTACCCTCTCTAGACCCCTCATAATTTTGTACACCTCAATTAAGTCACCCCTCAGCCTCCTCTGTTCTAAGGAAAACAACCCCAGCCGATCTGCTCTTTCCTCATAGCTGCAATTTTCAAGCCCTGGCAACATTCTTGTAAGTCTCCTCTGTACTCTCTCCAGAGCAATTATGTCCTTCCTGTAATGTGGTGACCAGAACTGTACGCAATACCCCAGCTGTGGCCTAACCAGTGTTTTATACAGTTCCAGCATTACATCCCTGCTTTTGAATTCTATACCTCGGCTAATAAAGGAAAGAATTCCATATGCCTTCTTCACCACTCTATCTACCTGTCCTGCCACCTTCAGGGGACCTGTGGACATGCACTCCAAGGTCTCTCACCTCCTCTACCCCTCTCAATATCCTCCCATTTATTGTGTATTCTCTTGATTTGTTTGCCCTCCCCAAATTCATTACCTCACATTTCTCCGGATTGAGTTCCATTTGCCACTTTCCCACTCAACCAAACCATTGATAGCACAATGTTCGGCACCATTCGCGACTCCTCAAATACTGAAGCAGTCTGTGTAGAAATGCAGCAAGACCTGGACAATATCCAGGCTTGGGCTTATAAGTGGCAAGTCACATTCGCGCCACACAAGTGCCAGGCAATAACCATTTCCCCTTGACATTCAATGGCATTACGATCGCTGAATCCCCCACTATCAACATCCTAGGGGCTACAATTGACCAGAAACTGAACTGGAGTAGCCATATAGATACCATGGCTACAAGAGCAGGTCAGAGGCTAGGAATCCTGAGGCGAGTAACTCACCTCCTGACTCCCCAAAGCCTGTCCACCATCTACAAGGCACAAGTCAGGAGTGTGATGGAATACTCTCCACTTTCCTGGATGGGTGCAGCTCCAACAACACTCAAGAAGCTCAACACCATCCAGGACAAAGCAGCCCGCTTGATTGGCACCCCAAACATACACTCCCTCCACCACCGATGCACAGTGGCAGCAGTGTGTACCATCTACAAGATGCACTGCAGCAACGCACCAAGGCTCCTTAGACAGCACCTTCCAAACCCATGACCTCTACCAACTAGAAGGACAAGGGCAGCAAATGCATGGGAACACCATCACCTGCAAGTTCCCCTCCAAGCCACACACCGTCCTGACTTGGAACTACATCGCCATTCCTTCACTGTTGCTGGGTCAAAATCCTGGAACTCCCTTCCGAATAGCACTGTGGGTGCACCTACCTCACATGGACCGCAGTGGTTCAAGAAGGCAGCTCACCACCACCTTCTCAAGGGCAATTAGGGATGTGCAATAAATGGTGGCCTAGCCAGCGACACCCACAGCCCATGAATGAATTTTAAAAAATAATTCTGGAGTCTACACTATCAACTACACGGCCAAATTTTGTGTCATCTGCAAATTTCCCAATCATGCCTCCCACATTTAAGTCCAAATCATTAATATATACCACAAACAGCAAGGGTCCCAATAGTGAGCCCCGTGGAACACCACTGGAAACTGCCTTCCATTTGCAAAAACATTCGTCAACCATTACTGTTCGTTTCCTGTCACTGAGCCAATTTTGGATCCTCATCACATTCCCCTGAATCCCATGGGCTTTTACTTTTCTGATCAGTCTGCCATGTGGGATCTTGTCAAATGCCTTAATAAAATCCATGTAGACAACATCCACTGCACTACCCTCATCAATCCTCCTTGTTACTTCCTCAAAAATTCAATGAAGTTAATAAGATATGACCTTCCCTAAACAAATCCATGTTCACTTTAGTTTCCTGGATCACTGGGTCTGTTTCTGGCAAAGGTGGATGGGTTGCACCTGAACTGGGACAGGACCAACATCCTTGATGGGAGGTTTGCTACTGCTGTTGTGGGGTGGAGGGGAGGTTTAAATTAATTTGATGGGGGATGGGATACAGAGTGGAGGTACAGTGCGGGGTGATGAACAGTCAAATATAGAAAAGAAAATTAGTCAGTCTGGAAGGCAGATATAGACCTGTTAAGACACAAGTGAAAAATGCAATTCTGGATTGCATCTATTTTAATGCAAGGAGTCTTATTAGTAAGGCAGATGAATTGAGGGCATTGATTAGCACATGGCATTATAATATTATTGCTATCACAGAGACATGTTTGAGGGAGGGGCAGGACTGGCAGCTCAATATTCCAGGGTATAGAATGTTCAGGCATGACAGGGGAGGGGGTAAAAGAGGAGGTGGCATTGCACTGTTGATCAGAGAGACAATTACTGCAGTAAGGAGGGATGATATCTTAGAAGGTTCCTCGAATGAGGCCACATGGGTAGAACTTAAAAACAAAAAGGGGGCAATCACTTGGCTGGGAGTGCACTACAGGCTGCCAAACAGTCAGGGAGGGATAGAGGAGCAGATATGTAGGCAAATCTCAGAGAGGTGTAAAAATAATAGGGTAATAATAGTAGGGGATTTTAACTTCCCCAGTATCAACTGAGATAGTCTTAGTTCAAAAGGCTTAAAGGGGCGGAATTCTTAAAATGCATACAGGAGAGCTTTTTGAGCCAGCACATAGAAAGTTCTACAAGGGAAGGGGCAGTACTGGACCGAATCCTAGGGAATGAAGCCAGACAAATGGTAGAAGTGTCAGTGGGAGAACATTTCGAGGATAGTGACCATAACTCTAAGATTTAAGGTAGTTATGGAAAAGGACAAAGATGGACCGAAAATAAAGGTACTGAATTGGGGGAAGGCCGATTTTAAGATGATAAAACAGGATCTGGCCAAAGTGGACTGGGAGCAGCTACTTGTGGGAAAGTCGATATCAGATCAAAGAGGAAATAGTGAGAGTTTAGGGCAAACATGTACCCATTAAGGTGAAGGGTAGGACTAACAGGTCCAGGGAACCCTAGATGTCAAGGGCTATAGAGGATTGGATCAGTAAAAAAAAAAAGGAGGCTTATGGCAGATGCATAGTGCTGAAAACAGCAGAGGCACTAGAGCAGTATAAAAAGTATAGGGGAGGTACTTAAAAAAGTAATTAGGAGAGCGAAGAGGGGACATGAAAAAACTCTAGCGGGCAAGATAAAGGAAAATCCTAAGGCGTTTTAGAAGTATATTAAGGGCAAGAGGATAACCAGGGAAAGAGTAGGGCCCATTAGGGTCCAAAGTGGAAATCTGTATGTGGAGCTGGAGGACATAGGTGAGGTTTTAAATTATTACTTTTCATCTGTGTTCACTATGGAGAAGGATGACGTAGGTGTAGAGATCAGGGAGGGGGATTGCGATATACTTGAACATACCAGCATTGAAAGGGAGGAAGTATTAGTTGTTTTAGCAGGCTTAAAAGTGGATAAATCCCCAGGCCCAGATGTATCCCAGGCTGTTATGTGAGGCAAGGGAGGAGATTGCAGGGCCTCTGACACAAATTTTCAAATTCTCTCTTGTCACAACAGAAGTACCAGAGTACTGGAGGACAGCGAATGTGGTACCATTATTCAAGAAGGGTAGCAGGGATAAACCAGGTAATTACAGGCCGGTGCATCTAACATCAGTGGTAGGGAAAATATTGGAAAAAATTCTGAGGGACAGGATTAATCTCCACTTGGAGAGGCAGGGATTAATCAGGGATAGTCAGCATTGGTTTGTCTGGGGGAGATCGTGTCTGACTAACTTGATTGAATTTTTTGAGGCGGTGACGAAATGTATAGATGAGGGTAAAGCAGTTGATGTAGTCTATATGGAGTTCAGTATGGCTTTTGATAAGGTCCCGCATGGGAGATTGGTTAGGAAGGTAAGAGCCCATGGGATCCAGGGCAATTTGGCAAATTGGATCCAAAATTGGCTTAGTGCCAGGAGGCAGAGGGTAATGGTCGAGGGTTGTTTTACGAGTGGAAACCTGTGACCAGTGGTGTACCGCAGGGATAGTTGCTGGGACCCTTGCTGTTTGTAGTGTACATTAATGATTTAGACGTGAATATAGGAGGTATGATCAGTAAGTTCGCAGAGGACACGAAAATTGGTGGTGTTGTAAATAGTGAGGAGGAAAGCCTTAGATTACAGGACGATATAGATGGGCTGGTAAGATGGGCGGAGCTGTGGCAAATGGAATTTAATCCTGATAAGTGTGAGGTGATGCATTTTGGGAGGACTAACAAGGCAAGGGAATATACAATGGATGGTAGGACCCTAGGAAGTACAGAGGGTCAGAAGGACCTTGTTGTACTTGTCCATAGATCACTGAAGGCAGCAGCACAGGTAGATAAGATGGTTAGGAAGGCATATGGGATACTTGCCTTTATTAGCCGAGGCATAGAATATAAGAGCAGTGAGGTTATGATGGAGCTGTATAAAACACTAGTTAGGCCACAGCTGGAGTACTGTGTACAGTTCTGGTCACCACACTATAGGAAGGATATGATTGCACTGGAGAGGGTGCAGAGGAGATTCACCAGGATGTGGCCTGGGCTGGAGCATTTCAGCTATGAAGAGAGACTGAAAAGGCTGGTGTTGTTTTCCTTAGAGCAGAGACGGCTGAGGGGGGACATGATTGAGGTGTACAAAATTATGAGGGGCATTGATAGGTTAGATAGGAAGAAACTTTCTCCCTTAGTGGAGGGGTCAATAACCAGGGTGCATAGATTTAAGGTAAGGTGCAGGAGGTTTGGGGAGATTTGAGGAAAAAACCTTTCACCCAGAGGGTGGTTGGAATCTGGAATGCACTGCCTGAAGAGGTGATAGATGCAGGAACCCTCACAACATTTAAGTAGTATTTAGATGAGCACTTGAAATGCCATAGCATACAAGGCTACAGGCCAAGTGCTGGAAAATGGGACTAGAATAGTTAGGTGCTTGATGGCCGGCACAGACACGATGGGCCAAAGGGCTGTGCTGTATAACTCTATGACTATCCCTGATTAATCCGTGCCTTTCAAAGTGAGTTTATCCTATCGCTCAACATTGATTCTAATAATTTGCCCACCTCTGAGGTTAGACTGACCAGTCTATAATTATTTGGCCTTTCCCTTGCGCCCTTTTTAAATGTTCGCAGACCTCCAATCGTCTGGTACCTCTCCCGTATCTAGTGAGGATTTGAAAATGATTCTCAGAGCATTCGCTATTTCCTCCCTGGCTTCCTTTAACAACCTGGGATACATCCATCCATCCCTTTCAAGGATGTCAGACTCTCCGGTACTTCCTCTCTCATTATGCTCATCATATCTAATATTTCACACTCCTCCTCTTTAACTACAATGACAGAGAAAAAGTATTCATTAAGAACCCTGCCCACATCTTCTGCATCCACGCATAAGTTACCTTGTACATCTCTGATGGACCCTACCCTTTCCTTACTTATCCTCTTGCTCTTAATATACTATAAAACATCTTCAGGTTTTCCTTGATTTTACCTGCCAATATTTTTTTCATGTCCTCTCTTTGCTTTTCTAATTTCCTTTTATACTTCACCCTGCACTTTCTATACTCCTTAAGGCTTTCTAAAGTATTAAGCTTTTGTGACTGTCATTAACTTTCTTTTTCTGCTTTAACTTACCCTTTAAGCTTCTGGATAACCGGGGTGCTTTAGATTTGGCAGTACCACCCTTTTTTGTTTTGGACATGTCTACACTGTGCCCGTAGAATCTCGTTTTCGAATGCCTCCCACTGGTTTGCCACTGATTTTCCTTCAAGTAGCTGTATCCAGTCCACTTTGACCAGGTCACCTCTCAACTTCTTAAAATTCACCTTCCCCCAATTTAGAACTCTTACTCCTGTTTTATCTTTGTCCTTTTCCATGATTTTGCTAAAACTAACTGTATTATGGTCACGGTCTCCAAAATGATCACCCACTGTTACTTCCTCCACTTGCCCAGCTTCATTTTCTAAAACTAAATCTAGAATTTCATCCCCTCTCATTGGGCTTGTTACATGCTGGCTAAAAAAGTACTCCTAAAATGCAGTTCAAGAATTTTGTGCCCTCTGCACCCTTCACACTGTTTGTATCCCAGTTGATATTAGAGTAGCTGAAATCCCCAACTATTATTGCCCTATTGTTTTTGCAGTCAGAAATTTGTCTGCATATTTGTTCTTCTATTTCCCTCTCACTATTTGGGGGTCTATAGTACACTCCTAATAGTGTGGCTGCCCCTTTTTTATTTCTGAGTCAACCCATATGGCCTCACTTGATGATTCGTTTAGTATATCATCCCTCCTCAAAGCTGTAATTGACTCTTTAACCAGTAATGCCACCACCCCCCCCCCCTTCTTTTTTTATCCCCCTCTCTATCCTGCCTGAAAATTCTTCATCCAGGGGTGTTGAGCTGCCATTTTTACCTCTCTTTAAGCCAAGTTTCCGTTATAGCAATGATATCTCTGCCATGTGTCTATCTGTGCCCTCAGCTCATCGGCTTTAAGGGGAGAAAGGAGGTGAAAGGGAGGAAGAAAGGGAGAGAGAAAAGAAAGAGGAGAGGGAGGATGAGAAAACAACTGGGAGATGGAGAAGGAGAGAGGGAGGGAGAGAGAAGGAGAGCTGAAGAGGGAGGGAGAAAGGGGGTAAGAGGGAGGAAGAGAGATGGAGAAGAGAGGAGAGGGGGTGGGTAAGAGAAAGCGACTGTGAGAGGGGAGAGGAAGGGGGGGGGGGGGTGGAAGAGAGAGAGAGAGAGAGATATTTCCATCAGATTGGACTGGATTGGAATGCTGGTAACAAGTGAAATAGCAGTATGTTAATCTACTGCATTATCTCCCAAACCCAGGGCCTTTGCTTTAGAATCATAACATTTTACAGCACAGGAGCAGGCCATTTTGCCTATCACAGCTGTGCTGGCTCTCTGAAAAAGCTATCTACTTCATCCCATTCCCTTGTCCTTTCCTCAATACTCTGTTAAAAATGTTATTTTTGAAGTATTTATCCGGCTTCCTTTTAAAAGGTATTAGATTCTGCTTCCACCACTGTTTCTGGTTGGGCATTCAATCTCCTGACAACCCACTGTGTCAAAAATATAACATCTCCTAACCTTTACTGCCTGGTCAGGATGGGACTGGTTTAAGGTAGTGATAACAAATGCAATGTGAGATGGTGAAATGATATTGAGCGGGTTTTTTTTTTAGCAGTGATGGGATATTGGCAACACTTATGTTTCTGAAAGAATGATCTTTCTTCTCTCTTGCTTTGGTGCCATATTTACCTTAAACTGTGCCTCTGGTAATCCTGTAATGATAACCATGCGTTGTTTGGTGTCTGGACTTTCTGCTGGAGCGATCTGCAAGGAAAGATTGAAATATTACACCTGTCGTGATGCTACGGGGGAGACTACTTCCATTCTCTGACAACCACAGGAAATTGCAATGATATTGAGTCTTTTGTATAGTAAAAATGTCAATTCACAGGAGCGTTATCTGCCAACATTTGACACCAATTCCACATAAGGAGATATTAAGACAGGTGATCAAAAGCTTGGTCCAAAAGGTAGGTTTTAAGGAATGTCAAAAAGGGAGAGAGAGAGAGGTGGTGAGGTTTAAGGAGGGAATTCCAGAGCTTAGGTCCTAGGCAACTGAAGGCAGGGTTGCCAATGGGGGAGCAATGGAAATTAGGGACGTGCAAGAGGCCCGAATTCAAAGAGCACAAGTATCTCGGAGGGTTGTGGGGCTGGAGGAGATGAGAGAGATAGGGAGCGGTGAGGCCATGGAAACAAGAATGAGAATTTTAAAATTGAGGCGATGCCAAGGTAGATCAGTGAGCACAGGGGGCAGTAGGTGAACGGGACATGATGAGTTTTGAATGAGCTCAAGCTTACGGAGGTTGGAAGGCGGGAGGCCAACCAGGAGAGCACTGGAATAATCGAGTCACTAACCATAGCTTAGCTAACTTCATCCCCTTTAAAGGGTTCCTAGCCCATGAAAAGTAGCTCCAACAGCATTGCAATATAATACTTCTCTGACTTGCTTTGTCTCCTCCTTTCTTGTTGGCACTGACTGCTCCTGGAGTACAGATGGCTGCCAGCAACTTTTATTCCTCACATCAGCTGTGACAATCAGTGTAGCAGACTATTCAGCTGTTTGAGGCATCACTTCAGAGCCCAACACTGTCTTCCCCACCCACCTGCCCTGATATCTATGCATGAGTTTTATCCAACAGGAGTTACTGGATTGCAGTTGGGAGTAGGAACCCTGGATATATATTTCTTTTACCCTGCCTCATCCTAAGGGGGTGGGGTGGGAGACAGTAGGGTCAACTGTCTCTTACTGCGTCCTAGCTCAGGATACGCATGTGGTTGAACGAGGGGCCTGCCAGGTTTGCACTGCTGAGCTGCATTTACTCACCAGGCCACCAGGAGGAGCCCAGACCATGACATCTTCACCTGAAACAACAGGTAACTGGGGCACCAGACCAAATGCATGATGGGAGTCTTAGTTACAAAATGGTGGTGGCCATGGCAACATCAGGAAGAGTCAAAGCTCAAAAAGTCAAATTAACTCAATAAATAAGAGACGTTCCAGCAAAAAAATTAACATTATTCATGCCTTTGTTACCTCTAGACTTCGCTATTCTAATGCTCGCCTGACCGGCCTTCTATCTTACACCCTCATTCAAAACTCTGCTGTCCCTATCCTGACTGGCACCAAGTCCCGTTCACCCATCACCCACATCCAGCAACACCTCAATTTTAAAATTCTCATCCTTGTTCTCAAATTTCTCCATGGCCTCGCCTTCTCCCTCTCTCTATAACCTCCTCCAGCCCCACAACCCAAGGCCTCTTGCACATCCCCAATTTTAATTGCTCCACCGTTGGTGGCCATGCCTTCAGCTGCCTGGGCTCTAGGTGTTGGAATTCCCTTTGGAAACCTCTCTCCTCCTTTAAGATGCTTTTTAAAACCTACCTCTTTGACCAAGCTTTTCTCCTTATGTGGCTCATTGTCAAATTTTATTTGATAACGCTCCTGCGAAGTGCCTTGGGAGTTTTGCTATGTTAAAGGCGCTATATAAATGCAAGTTGTTGTTCAGACAAAAAGAGTGGGTCTGGACTGTGATTTACCGACTTGTTCAACTGCAGGTGTCTCTTTTAAAAAGCTTTCCAATTAGCCCCACTCCTCCTGCCCTTCCCCCATGGCCCAGCAGATGTTTTCCTTTTCAAACATTTATCCAATTTCTTTTTGGAAGTTATTATTGAATCTGCTTCTAGCGCCCTTTCAGGCGGCACATTCCAGATCACAACAACCCGCTGCGTAAAAAAAAATTCTCATCACATCTGGTTCATTTTTCAATTATTTTAAACCTGTGTCTCCTGGTTACCAACCATCCTGCCACTAGAAACAGTTTCTCCTTAATTACTCTATCAAAACCAGTCATCATTTTGAAAACCTCTAAAGCGCCTTTCAATGCCTCAAACTGTCCCAAAGTTAGTTAACCCCAGCCAGATTCTTTTTGCTAGTCAAGGGTATATAAGGATATGAAGTCAAGGTAGGTGTTTGGAGTTAAGCTACAAATAGGCTGAATTGCCTATTTCTGTTCCCATGTTCCTAAAGAGTTTTACAGTCAATAAAGTTTTTTTTTGAAGTGAAGTCTCCAATCTCTTAATAGAACTGAAATCTCTCTGCCCTGGTACCATTTTGCCAAATCTTCTCTGCACCCTCTCCAAGAGCGTCATTCCCACTGGAATGTGGAATCATTCCTAAAGTCTGAATGCCTTGAACCATCCCACTGAACTACATTTCCCAGAAAGGGCTGTGGGCTGCTATAAATACTTTCCTGTTAAGTTCTCCATTTCGGTGCTGAGTTTGTAAAAGCAGCACCTCGCCATTAACAGCAGAGAGCTGCAGGAATCTTTGCGTTTGTTCCCATGCACACAGTGACTCTATGGTTTATGGGGTACAGTAGATTAGTAGCCCTAGACTGGTAACCACATGGAGTTGTCACATTGAATTCTCTAAGTATAGCCATTTGTGGGCTAACGCCTGGAAAGGGCAGCACAGGGACGGAAGAATGACAATACAAGCTGCCAAGGTTGTTGTAAAAAAAAACAATCAGTTCACTAGCATCCTTGAGGGAAGGGAACCTGGCTATGATTACCAACTCTGATTGGGCGTTTTCCTGGAGGTTTCATCACATGATCTCCAAATGCCTGGCCTAGTCAAACTTTCCCCCTTTCTCCAATATTTCTATAACTAATAAATGTGTTCAAAGAAATTGAAATTAATGCCTCAATGATTATTGCTCACTGCAATGCCCAGGAGATTAATTCCAAGGCAATTCTGGAGAGTTGGGAACCCTAAACCTGGCCCACATGGTAACTCCAGTCTTAAACAATGTGTTTGATGCCTGCTGTCCTCACAAGTGACCCAACAAGCTGTGAAGTTACACACATATATATATATATATATATATATATATATAGAAGGCTCGCCACCATCTTAGAGAGAAAATTTAAAAAATAAACATTCTCACCTTGATTGACGCCTCTGCACATCGAGAGAGCTGCTTGATATGTTGCCCTTTCTTTCCGATAATGGCTCCCACAGCCTGGGCAGGGATGAAGACGTGGACTGTCTCAGGGTCTGAGGTTTGCTGCAGAAATCAAACCCATCAACATCCTCAGCCAATGCTCAGTGCCATCGTTCATGACTTTAAAACAGATTTCCCACACGCTGAATCTTAACAAGAAAACCCAACCAGGCCAAGAAAGTAGCTTCTAATTTACAGCTTCCAAAATCCTCCAGAGGAAGGGAGTTCATTCTGACTTTGGGTGATATTGATGCAGCCACATATTACAGATCTCTCTGGGTGTTAATTTCCATTGATTTAATAGAAATGAACATTGGGAAGAGTTTTGGTTTTACAGTGTTACCTATGTTGACACTTCCCCATCTTAAAAATGAATCCAGCTCAATATATAATGATGCAACACAGATGGAGGTCATTCTGCCCACGGTGTCTGTGCTGGCTCTTTAAAAGAGGTACACAATTAGTCCCAGTCCTCAACTCTTTCCCCCTTGGCCTGTAAGTTATTTCCTTTTAACTAGAGATACAATTCCCTTTTGAAAATTCCTTGCTGTCGGTTTGTAACCCGCCCAATTTCGTATTGATTAAAGGTCTTACTCCTAATGTTGCCCCAAAGCATGCGGATGTGAAAATCTCTTTGAACGACTCACCATGTAGGGACCGTAAGGTGTTGCTGGTGCCACCCCTACAGGGTGAGGGGGGACAGTGGACGAGGAAGGTGGGAACAAGCCCAGAGCATTTAGGTTCAGGCCAGGAATCAAGTTTGCCTGGAGCTAGAAAAAGAACAATTTAAATGAATTAGTACTCTCATAGAGATACAGGAGCGCTACACCTGGGCAAGTGTATTTATCCAGATGCAGGAGTGTTATACCTGGGCAGGTACATTTCGACAAGCATAGGAATGTTACATCTGGGTGAATGGATTGGCATGTGGAGAACAGTTAATGTTAACCAAAGCTGCACTGTATCTGTGAGAACTTCCAACATTAGAGTGCCCAACAGTCCCTCCACTACACACTCAGTTTCTGCTGTCCTGAGAGAACTGTACCTTTGATCAACAATGAATGCTATTTTATTAAAATAGGCATCAGAGTCACCTATTTGTTAAACATTGTAAAGACTTTTAATAGGATGCGAGCATGATAATGGGGCAGTGCGGCTCAGTCTAATCCAGTTTACTGCTGAAGATACATCTCAAATCTTCATCTGAACTAAAGGAGATGAGGATTTATCTGGAAGCTGATGTTGGTACTCAGTGCTGCTTCAGAGTGTTTGGATTTCCCGAGGCTGTGGCTTCGGTTCATTTATTGGGAGCTGGGGTTTCACTCACAATTGAGCAAAGTCCGTTTCAAAAGTTTCATTTGTTTGTGGTCAAATGACCTTGTTAATAAAAAGAGAGAGGAAGAAAAAAAGAGAAAAGACAAAAAAAACCCCAGTAAAATAGAAAACAGAGATAAATGGGAAAGAGAACGGAGATGGAGAGGGAGCTGTAAATGATTATGACTCTATAAGAGACAGAAAAAAACAAAAGAGAAAGGGAGAAAACAAGTAGGAGAGAGTTGGAACAGAGAGAGAGAGAGAAATAAAGACTGAGAATGAGAGAGGATGAAAGAGAGAGAAAAAAATAAAGACTGAGAATGAGAGAGGATGAAAGAGAGAGAAAAAAAAGCAATGGAGAGAAATGTAGAGAATGGTGGGGGCGGTGGGGGGGTGGGGTGCCTGTGTGGTACTGCCTGTGTGGAGTTTGCAAGTTCTCCCTGTGTCTGCGTGGGTTTCCTCCGGGTGCTCCGGTTTCCTCCCACATGCCAAAGACTTGCAGGTTGATAGGTAAATTGGTCATTAGCAATTGCCCCTAAGTGGTAGGGAAATATAGGGACAGGTGGGGATGTGGTAGGAATATCGAATTAGTGTAGGATTGGTATAAATGGGTGGTTGATGGTCGGCACAGACTCGGTGGGCCGAAGGGCCTGTTTCAGTGCTGTATCTCTAAACTAAACTAAGATAGAGAAAATATGAGATATGAGATGAAATTAGAGACTACAAACCCAATAAAGTGAAAAGCAAATTAGGAAGCAAATATCAATTTTAAAAAAACTACGACCTGTTTATGAAGCAAACTTACATTCATAGCAGCTATGTCATTCTCGTAAGCTTCTCTCACTTTTTTCATGATATCTTCCTCAGCCTTGCAGCAAGCTTCAATGGAACCTTTCACGGTGATGGTTCTCTCAGGGTTATAGAGCGTCAGGTCCTGCAAGCTGCCTCAGCAAGGTGGAAACTGATATAAGTTTAGATATAATACTTCCTTGAAAGTATTACTGAAAGGAAAGCTTTTGCTTTGTGTACGTGCTGGTAATTCAACTTACAACTCATTTGCTGAATGAAGACACATTGCTGAGAGTTGTCCCATGTAGAATCATTGAAACAGACAGCACCATGAGGCCATTCAGCCCATCATGCCTTTGTCAGCTTTGAAAGAGCTATCCAATTAGTCCCATATCCCTCGCTGTTTCCCAATAAAACCTTATTCCCTTCAAGTACGTTTTCAATTTCCTTTTTGAAAGTTACTGTTGAAATAACCCGCCGGATAAAAAAACTCCACATTTCTACCTCACTCCTCCGCCTGTTCTTTTGTCAATTACCTTACATCTGTTCGTCGACTTACTGATCCTTCTGCCACCGGAAACAGTTACTCTATCAAAATCTTTCATGATTTTAAACACCTCTATCAAAATTCCCCAGAATCTTCTCTGTTCTAAGGAAAACAATACCAGCTACTCCAATCTCTCCACAGGACTCAGTGGTCGGTTAATGTGCTGCCCAGTGTCATACAGGAAGAGAGAACTTGCAATCTTTCAAGCACCTCAAAGTGCAATGCAAAGTGCTTCGCATTAGAGCTAATTAGTATTTACTTTCTTACAATCAGGACATATTACTTTGACTATGACTTTGGGTTTCTTCTGACCAATTGGTGCTGTGATAATGGCAGGAACCTGTTGGTGGCGCTGCTGTTAACAATGGGCACAAGGTTAACAGGAACCTTGTAGAACAAGCAGTGGTGCCCCCTGCAGGAAGATGCAGCTGCTGCGGCTCAGTGGGTATGTACATTGCCAACTTCGGTTCAGCCTCATGCAGAGTGAGAAGGTCTCAGACCCTGCTGTCTGTACTGAGTAAACTAGCTTCAGTTCTGGTAATGGCAATATGCCAGGGAGACAGGGAGCGAGCTAAAATCAGTCAGTAAGTTTCTGCTGGCAATTACAATTGTCTCTCTCCTGCTGTAAACAGCACCTGTCGTGGGGAGTGGAAGGGCAGGATTCAGTGGCTAACACTCAACATCCGCTCCGCTCGACTGGCACAAAATGGGCACAGGAAGCGATCTGGCAATTGAAATTGGGCCTTGGGAGTCATTGGGGTGAACTGCTGGCCTGTGTGGCCCAATCTAATGCTGATAGGATTGTTGCCAGCAAGCTAAGTTAAGGTAAGTTCTGGGGGTGGGAGAAGGAGAAAGGGGCGGGAGGGGGGGGGGGGCTAAGCGGAGGCTGTCAGCAGCCTGCAGGTATGGCGATGGAGCTCTACATTAAGATCAAGCTTTAAAAAGAAAACCTAACTTTTGTTGGTGCTTAGGCTGCATGTTAGAAGAGTAAACGGGTGGGCTGGACTTACGGAGAGATTGTGATTTTTGTTTCTGTGTCTTGTTCCACCTTCTTCAGATTCCTGCCTTCCTTCCCAATCAGTCGGCCAACAAAGTTATTATGTGCCAGAATCTTCAATGGAACCTCTTCAGCTCTGCAGAGACAAGGTTGCAGTTAAACGAAGTCAGAACAATTCAGGTAGGAAATATAGGTAACAAGTGTTGTACAGTGAGGGGTGTGGGATATATCAGAGTGTTACAGTGAGGGGTGTGGGATATATCAGAGTGTTACAGTGAGGGGTGTGGGATATATCAGAGTATTACAGTGAGGGGTGTGGGATATATCAGAGTGTGTTACAGTGAGGGGTGTGGGTTATATCAGAGTGTGTTACAGTGAGGGGTGTGGGGTATATCAGTGTTACAGTGAGGGGTGTGGGATATATCAGAGTGTTACAGTGAGGGGTGTGGGATATATCAGAGTGTGTTACAGTGAGGGGTGTGGGATATATCAGTGTTACAGTGAGGGGTGTGGGGTATATCAGTGTTACAGTGAGGGGTGTGGGATATATCAGAGTGTGTTACAGTGAGGGGTGTGGGATATATCAGTGTTACAGTGAGGGGTGTGGGATATATCAGAGTGTGTTACAGTGAGGGGTGTGGGGTATATCAGTGTTACAGTGAGGGGTGTGGGATATATCAGAGTGTGTTACAGTGAGGGGTGTGGGATATATCAGTGTTACAGTGAGGGGTGTGGGTTATATCAGAGTGTGTTACAGTGAGGGGTGTGGGATATATCAGTGTTACAGTGAGGGGTGTGGGGTATATCAGTGTTACAGTGAGGGGTGTGGGATATATCAGAGTGTGTTACAGTGAGGGGTGTGGGATATATCAGTGTTACAGTGAGGGGTGTGGGATATATCAGAGTGTGTTACAGTGAGGGGTGTGGGGTATATCAGTGTTACAGTGAGGGGTGTGGGATATATCAGAGTGTGTTACAGTGAGGGGTGTGGGGTATATCAGAGTGTTACAGTGAGGGGTGTGGGATATATCAGAGCGTTACAGTGAGGGGTGTGGGATATATCAGAGCGTTACAGTGAGGGGTGTGGGATATATCAGAGTGTTACAGTGACGGGTTCCTCGCTTGGGCCTGATGGTTGCCATGCCTGTTGCCAAGTTACGTACGTTTTTGTTGCCTGTGCTTCCTGTTGCATAATATCCAGGATCATCTTACAGGCAGCCGAACAGCCCTCTGCAGTTGAGTGAATGCTGATTGGTTTCTCTGCTGCACCTGCATTCTCCTTCCGATGGACGTCGATCCTGTACGAACAAAAGACACCCGATGTGTGCCATCATCCTTTCTGTCTTTCCCTCTCCTGCTCTCTGACACTCTTGTTCTCTCTCTCATCGATCCTCTTTTCACTCAGTCACTCTCATCCCCCTTGCTTTCTGCTTCCCGTTCTCACTCTCCCTTCTCTTCCCCACTCTCTTTCTCTGCTTCCTTTCTGTCTCACTCGCCTCCCTCAATTCTACTTTCTTTAATTTCCCTCCCATTCCCATCCCCTTAGTGCCTCCGGCTTTTGCTATCACTTCTCTCAATCCCCACTCTCCATCCTACACTTGGACTTTTCTCCTGTCTTCCCAAGTTCTCTGCTGCTCTCTCATTCTGTTGCTCCTTACACAGTCATACCACTTCTGATCAAAAACAATGGTTTATAAAGTAACAAGGCAGACCATTGCTCATGGGACACTATACTCACCTCCAGTCTATAATGGGTTAGTAATAACAACATAGGAACAGGAATAGGCCATTCTGCCCCTTGAGCCTATTCTGTCATTAGTTCATGGCTGATCTGTACCTCAACTTCATTTTTGCTTTTGCTCTGTTTCCCTTGATACCCTTACCTATCAAAAATTAACCTTACTGGGAGATTCCCATCCATTCAATTTTTCACTTAAGTCTCTAGAAACGAACAAGCAGAACTCTTCCCTGCACCCCATCATCACATACCTCGAACTGTAACTTGAGAATGTTCATGCAGAGCCAGAGGGACAGCAGGGCCTGTGACATATTGCACAATATTACACAATGGGAGGCGGTGGCGTAGTGGTAGTGTCACTGGACTAGTAGCCCAGAGGCCCGGGCTAGTGCTCTGGGGACATGGGTTCGAATCCACCACTGCAGAAGGTGAGATTTGAATTCAATTAATTAATCTGTAACTAAAAAGATAGTCTAATGGTGACCATGAAACCATTGGCGATTGTTGTAAAACCCCATCAAGTTCACTAATATCCTTTAGGGAAGGAAATCTGCCGTCCTAACCTAGTCTTGTGACTCCAGATCCACAGTAATGTGGTTGACTCTTAAATGCCCTCTGAGATGGCGTGGCAAGCCACTCAGTTCAAGGACAATTAGGGATGGGCAATAAATGCTGGCCTTGGCAGCAACACCCATATCCCAAGAACAAATTTTTTAAAAAGGCGCAACCTATACAAGGTGGTTTTCTTACAACAATTTAATCATCAATTAAGACGACTCAGTAATGTTAGAGTTATAACTGACCTGTGGTCACCAACTTGACCTGGGGTGCAGTTCCATGGGCATCAGTAGCATCTATGTGTGATCACACATACAACCAGTAGTCTAATTGCCAATGAGTAGCGCCTAATCCTATAGTCAGCTGATTCCGAGTCATCAAAAATTTATCTTGAATATACTCAATGATGGAACATCCACAGTCCTCTGGAGTAGACAATTCCAAAGATTCACAACCCTCTGAGTGAAGAAACCCCTCATCTCAGTTCTAGATAATCAACACCTTTATTTTGAGGCTGTGGCGCCCCCCCCCCCCCCCGTTATAGATTCCCCTGCGAGGAGAAACAACCTCTCAGTGTCCACACTGCACATTTACAGCCTGACGTGCACCAATTGCCATATTGAGCAAAAGCAAACAAGGGGTGTCCTTTACCCACACCTTAGAGACTTTAGACCCTTTGCACATAGAAATAAGGGGTCTAATGCCTGCTTGAGGTCTCACGCTATGAAATTGGTTTGTCCTGAGGCAACCAGCACCATTGTGGACTGTACTCAGGGGAAACCGAGTGCTAGGAATCACCTGCCAATCAAGAAGATAAATAAGTTACTTATAAGTGAGATAAGTCAAGTTACTCCCGAATTCCTGGGCAACAAACCTTCCAACAGGAATTAACTGGATAGCAATACAAAGCATGGCGGATGCATCTCTCTCTATCTAAGGAACAAAGGCCAATTGTAATGGTACCTTAGCTATGATCACCTGGCTCAGCATGGGGACTATAATTGGGTCTGTATTGCAAATACAGTGAATGAGACAGTTACATATTGAGCTATTAAAGGCCCTCATGTTTGAGATTGCAGCTTTCAAGATAAACATGCTGGGCAAAGATCAATGACATTACCTGGTGGGTAGGTAGAGTTAGGATATGGATCATAGAACAGAATCATAGAAAGTTTAGAGCACAGAAAGAGGCCACTTGGCCTATCATGTTATTGAACAGTGGAGCAGGCTGGAGGGGCTGAATGGACCCCTCCTGTTCCTATGCTCCTAGGTCATGATTGGTCTTGGTTTAGGAGGTGGGATGAGCTTGTTGCCTAACCATTAAGAGTGTCAACACCCCACAGGCAGCAGGAAGAGGAGATCAGAGTAAAGGATTGGACTGCGCAAATTTGGATGACCACTTACTGTTCACTGAGCAGTCTGGAGAGTGTAAAGCATGGTAGGAGTATCTTACTTGGATTGCGTTTGTTTGGTGATATTCCGAATGGTGGCTCCTTCTTTTCCGATAATGGCTCCCACAAACTGGGTTGGGACCAGGATCCGTAGAGGAATGTCGAACTGCTGCTTTGTGGGAGCTGCTGAGCCTTGCTGAGGAGGGCCCCTCCCACTGAACCCTCTGCGGCCCACCTCCTGCCCTTGCTGCACTGCCTGTTCATCTGGGATGTAGGTGACTGTCAGACTGTAGTTCTCCAGCTGGTAGCCATTCAGTTTCGTTATTGCTCTGAGGGAAAGAGATGGAGAAACAATAGATGCCATTTCTATTTTCGGCCCAAGTTACAATTTACTGCCCAGAAACAGGCCAATCAGCCCAACTCATCAGTGCCAGTGTTTATGCTCCACACGACCCTCCTCCCACTTTATTTTAACTCACCCCATCAACGTATCTGTCAATTCCTTTCTCCCTCTACTGTTTATCTAGCTTCTTTGTAAACATATCTATACAATTCATCTCAACCACTCCTTGTGCTTGTGAGTTCCACATTCTCACCACTCTCTGGGTAAAGAATTTTCTCCTGAATTCCCTATTGATTAGCGACTATCTTATATTTATGACCCCTCATTTAGGTCTTCCCCACGAGTGGAAACGTCTCCTCTGCGTCTACCCTATCAAACCCCTTCATAACTTTAAAGACCTTTATTAGGTCACCCCCCCCCCCCCCCCCCCTCAGCCATCTCTTTTCTGCAGCCTGTTCGGTCTTTCTAAATCTCTAGCTCCCTGAAGGTGAACTCACCCTCACCATCACCAGCAGCTTCCATCCACCACCAGGTAGGGGCAATCTGCTGAGGCCGACCGCACCAGCTAATTTGGCTTCGAAGGACAAATCATCGGGTCCACAAACTTCTTCAGAAATCACTGGCCCAGATTTTGCTAGAGTGCGGCATCTCGGCTAATTTAATACTGTTCGTTAAATTAGTTTTCTCACCTTTCAGCTCAAACGAAATTTACATTGCAAATTGGTGTTAGTGTGAGGGATAATGGTGAGTGAGGGCAGCAGGGCATTTAGGACCAACAGTGTCACTTACGCAATGAAGTTTAAAGATAGAGAAAGAAAGAGAGGAATGATGGAATGGAATTAGGGTGAATTAAAGTCAAATTAGATACAGAGTGGGAAAGAAAGATTGGGATTGAGAGAGGGAGAAAAAAGGCAGAAGGAAAAACAAACAAAAAAGTCTTTGGAACAGATTGCTAACTTCAGCAGTGAGACTCCACTGTTTCTCCTGGGCTGAAAAGAGAGTGGTGTTGCACAAACATAAATCTTATCATTAAAAGGGTGAAGTACCAGCCCTAACTTTGTGTCAATTTGTTGTAACAGCGCAAGTGCAGCAACTTCTAGAAATTCACAGATGAGGTGGAGGGCAAGCTCCCATTTTTATGAAGCTGATCGCAGAGCAGTGCAAATAATCCAACAATCTGTGGCGCTTTGCAAATCACACTCTGACCCTTCCACGTCACAAATTATTGTTTTGCTTTTTTCACACACTAATAACAGCAAGTGCATTCAACTGACTGCTAATTCTGTCCCAGTAACTGCTGCTCCATTGCTGACCTAGGTTGAGGTCACCTTCCAGCTAGCAGTTGCCAACCCTCCAAGATTGCCCTGGAGTCTCTAGGAATTAGAGTTATCTCCCAGACACTGCTGGGAGCAACACACAGCAGAAAAATCATAGGGGCATTGAAAAAATTGTTTTTTAAAAGCATTTCTTTGAACATTTATGTTTATTAGTTGAAAAGTATTAGACTTGGGGGGTGGGGGAGCAGTGTTATTTGCTAGAAAAAGGTTGTTTTACTGATAGTCCAATCAGGTAATGATGAAACGAAAATAGAAAATGCTGGAAATACTCAGCAGGTCTGGCAGCATCTGTGGAGAGCGAAGCAGAGTTAACGTTTCAGGTCAGTGACCTTTCATCAGAACTGGCAAAGGTTAGAAATGTAATAGGTCTTGAACAAGTGAATGGGGGAGTGTGTGATAGGGTGGAGGACAGGAGAGATTAAATGACGAAGGGTTTCATGATACAAAGCCAAGTAAAGAAACAAAAAGATGTGTCTGAATGAGGTGTAGATGGCTGTATAGCAGCTGTCCAAAACACAAGAGTAAAGAGATTAAGAAAGAAGCAGGGGTGGGGGGGAAACAACCCAGCAAAAAAAAAACCATGAGGAAAGGAAAAAAAATGGGAGCAGAGGTCATGATCTAAAACTACTGAACTCATTGTTGAGTCCAGAAGGCTGTAAAGTGCCCAGTTGAAACATGAGGTGCTGTTCCTCGAGCTTGCATTGAGCCTCTTTGGAACACTGTAGCAGGCCAAGGATAGAAAGGTCAGAGTGGGAACAAGGTGAAGAATTAAATTGACAAACGACAGGAAGGTTGGGGTTGCGCAAGCGGACTGAATGGAGGTGTTCGTGTTTGCTTTCCAATTGGCTGTGGGGAGCCGAGATAATGCAAAGATGGGCATGTCAGGCAACCAATGGAAGTAGTGTGGGGGTGGGGTGGTCAGAGGCATGAGGTCATGTGATGACTCTTTCAGGAATCTGTCCAACCTCAGTCAGCAACCCTTATGCCAGCCATCAAACCAAGTTACTCTAAAGATGGCATTTCTGTGCAGCCCTGTCTCCAGGGACATCTGGAAGCAAAGTGGAAGCTAACTACAGTGGAGATAAATTCAGTTAACTGCCATTTGTTCAGGCTGGAGCTGGTTCATCCTCTCAGCTGGTTATAGAGTTCAGGGAAGATAGATTTGCTAAAAAAAAACAGTGAGATCCAAGCATAGAACAGTCCCAATCCCAAACCAGGGTATTGGGTTTGAAGGATGTCAAGGCCATGAAAAGGGCGCAGAGGAGATTTACCACAATGATACCAGGGAGTGATGTGGAGAGACTTAGAGAAGTCAGGATTGTTCTCCTTAGAGCAGAGAAAGTTAAGGGGAGATTTAATAGAGGTGTTCAAAATCATGAAGAGTTTTGATAGAGTAAATAAGGAGAAAGGGTTTCCAATGGCAGAAGGGTCAGTAAGCAGAGGACACAAATTTAAGGTAGTTGGCAAAAGAACTAGAGGGGAAGATGAGGAGAATATTTTTATTGCAGTGAGTGGCTATTTTCTGGAATTCAGTGCCTGAAAGGGCAGTGGAAGCAGATTCAATAATAAATTGCAAAAGGAAATCGGATAAATACTTGAAAAGGAAAATTTGCAGGGCTATGGGGAAAGAGCAAGGGAGCGGGACGAATCGGATAACTCTTTCAAGGAGCTGGCACAGGCATGATGGGCCGAATGGCCTTCCGTACCGTATCATTCTAAGATACTTACTGTCTGGCTTGGTCCTTAGTTCCATATGTAACATTCACCACTGCCGACTCGGTTTCTGTATTAACTAGAGTCAGAGAGAAAAGCAGATGTCAGTCAAGTCTCTTCGATGTCCAGGTAAACTCCTCCTGAGAGGCACAGACAGTGCAAACCAACACAAGGGGCTTGTGCATGTGAACCACAGTAAGTGAATTTACATTTCAAAATCAGCAACTACACTCACATCAGCATGTTTAGGGACTTTATATTGAAAGTTTTTTTAGCAGTATATAAAAAGCATAAAATCTGGGCTCCAGAAGCCAGAGACAAATATAGTCGGCTGAAAGACACTGCATGGATTGAATCCGCATTTACCCAGGAGAGTGGACGAGAGCTGGGAATGGTTCGAGGTTTGGCCAAGTTTTCAATTAACATTTCATCAGATTACTCCCCCACTCACTCATTCCCTCCCTCCGTCAGATACTCACACCCTCCCTCACTCGCTACCCTCCCTCACTCGCTACCCTCCTTCCTTCCACCCTCATTCACTCGCTCACCTATCACCCCCCCCACCCTCACTCCCAGTATTGGTCTGCACTTGTCACATCTGCTCAGAGCTATAAGTACATACATAAACAATGGGACTGGTAAAGACCAGCTGGCTTGTGCTCACTGACCGACATTGGATCCCAGTCAAGCACACCTTGATTTTAAAATCCTCATCCTTGTTTTCAAATCTCTCCATGGCCTCGCCCCTCCCTATCTCTGTAATCTCCTCCAGCCCCACAACACTCCGAGATATCTGTGCTCCTCTAATTCCAGCCTCTTGAGCATCCTTGACTTTAATCACTCCACCACTGCCGGCTGTACCTTCGGATTCCTAGACCCGAAGCTCAGGAATTCCCTCCTTAAAACCTCTCTGCCTCATTTTCTTCTTTTAAGATGCTCCTTAAAAGCTACCTCTTTGACCAAGTTTTTGACCATCTGTCCTAATATCTCCTTATGTGACTCGGTGTCAACATTTGTTTTTCATGCTCCTGTGAAGCACCTTGGGATGTATTTTAATGCTAAAGGTGAAATACAAGTTGTTGTTGTTTCCCCAGTAACAACACAATAGAGCATCACAACTATCAATGTTCCTTCTCACTTAGCGTCAGAAAATCTCCAGGGAGAGGCAGGAAATATATTTAAAAATAAACCCTGGATCAAATTCAGGGGAATAAAATCTAGGAAATTTCATCCCCTAAGGTGATCAAAAACAGGTTCCAGGAGATCACAGCAACTGTGGGGAACAAGGCCAAGCCCCACCTACCTTCTGCTTTCAGTGATATTTGTCAACCCAAGGAATTAGTCCAGTTCCTTTTCAAGCGTCGCAGTGAACCTGCGCTCACAACTAACCTAGCCCTGTGCTTGTGTATCTGATAGTTATATGTCAGCTGTGGCTCATTAGCACTCTCACCTCGGAGTCGTTACCCCAGAAATTCGAACATAATATCTAGGCTGACTCTTCTGGTGCAGCACTGAGGGAGTGCTGCAGCATCACAGGCGCGGACTTTCAGCTAAGACATTCAACCGAGGTCCCATCTGCCTTTGCAGGTAAATGTAAGATCCCACGGCACTATTTCGAAAAAGAGCAGGGGCGTTCACCCGTATGTCCTGGTCAATATTTATCACTCAATCAACATCACAAAAGAAAATAGGTTATCTGTCCATTTTATCTCATCGTTGTATGTGGGATCTTGCTGTGCACAAATTGGCTGCCTTGTTTCCTACATTACAACAGTGACCGCACTTCAAAAAGTACTTCATCGCCTGCACGGAGTTTGTAAAAGGTACTGTATAAATGTAAGTGTAAATATAAATGTAAGTCTTTTTTTTGTTTCCTTTCATACCCCTTCACTAGCCCCAACCTTTTTTGACTTAAAATGTCATATCATGGGACCATTTCCTCCCATCTCCCCAGAACTCCCAATTCAGACAGTTTGGCTTGTGAATTTATTCAGCTTTGTTCAGATTTCTTACCAAAGATGGGATTTTGTCCCCTCTCTTCATTCAACTAAATGACTGAGCATCTGGAGCAGAGCCAATCCCAGCTGCAGTGTTGCTGGCTTCAGTGGTTTGTGGTTAGGATCAGGCTCCAGGTTCAATGGGCTACAGTCAGTTTGGGTTAAAGCCAGTAAACCGGTTACTTTACTCTGATACTCTGCAGTCAGATCAATGTCACTCTCAGCAGCTGAACTCAACCAGCTGCTTTCTCCAGCCGCTGCCATTACTGATCCGCCTGTGGTTTACAAACAGAAGCACCAAGTAAAAACCACTGGTGTTACATTCTGCCAGCACTTGGGGCAGAAGCTGTTCTCTGCTGGGGTACCAGCTACAACGGGTCATACCTGGACCTTCTCTAGTGTGCAGGAACTATCAGACACTCTCCCTGCTCCTGATTGCTATCCTGGCATGTAAGCAAGTATTCTGATTCCAAACATGGGGTCGTTGTCAACCATGATATTCCCACGGTTGAATAGCCAGTTGACACTTGCTAGAGTTGGGGGTGGGGTGGGGGGGGGGGGGGGTGGGGGAGTGCAATTCTGACCCTAACTTGCCCGCCTGGAAACTGGCAGGATTGGGTGCAACCCTAATTTTACCCCCTCCCACACCCGGCTTTTACTTTCCATTGAAGTCAATGAAGCTTTAATATTGGGTGGAGGGGCGGGGGAGATAAAACCGGCATCCCATGGGTTTCTTGCCTGGTGAGTTAGGTAAAAATCGACCCCACCCACTCTTTAGGCTTACGCAGAAAGCATGGCTGTTTGGGTGGGCTATTGATGAATGGCTGACAACTGCAAAACTGTCCTCCAGCAGGTAGTTGAGGTCCTTAATCCTGATCTGGGATTAGAAGAAAATTGGAAAAACTGGAGAGGGGAATCCAGCTGCCGGAGGCAGTGGCTTAAAAAAACTGGAATCAAAATGGATCAATACAGGCAGAGGGGATTTTAAATCACAATTTGTAAACCACAAGCCAGCACGGACTCGATGGGCCGAATGGCCTCGATCTGTGTCGGATTGACCCTATGACAATGGGGGAAGACAGGACGGAGTTTAGGAGGGTTCCTCTTTAAATATCTCAGCAGTGGGGAAGCAAATGCTACATTAGCATTGGCTGAAATTAGAAAATACAAAAAGCTAATTTATTTTTTGGGCATCGGTCACCAGGAAGAATTTTTGTGGAAACAGACTGTATTGTTAACCCTCATTGCAGCAGAGAGACATGAATGTTTGGGGAGGGATAACTGGTGGAGTTTTCTGCATTTTACCTGCGGGTAGATATGGCACTCACTTCCAGTTTTGTATTTCTGCTGTGTCCACTAGGCTGAAAGCGGCCCTGGCCTGACCTTGGGGCCAGTGGATGTCAGCCTCTGTATAATGTCACATCACCGCCACAATCCACAAACGTTCAAATAAAACCACTTTCTTTTCTGTTATTTCCCATGGTTCACACAGGACCCCCACAACCCCCTTGACTCCACTTCTGAAGGTGTTGACACTTGACAAACTCTCCATGGGCACTGGGTGCACCTGCTGCTTAAGCAAGTGGTCACACTTCACATGTAGGTGGTGACAAGCTCTTCAATTTGGGTGTAACAGTTGACACTGATCACACACACATCCACATTCACACACACTCGCATGCACACCTGTACTTGCCCACACACTCATACACACACATTTGCATACACACACGCACTTGCACACACCCACATTCATGTACACTTGCAACTTGCACACACAAATGCACAGCCACACTTACACACACAGACACACACCCACATACAAACACACTCGCACACACACGTCCACACACATACAGGTTTAGACACACAAAGACATACACAGACACTCACAAATGAATACACCATATAGGCACATGCACACTTACAGACTCTCACACTTCCAGGGAAGGGTCACTATATAGCACTCAAGATGCAGGAGCCCTGGCTGATTTCCCTCTCTGTGTGCAGATGTATGGAAGCCAACTGAAACACCACTCACCTGAGAACATGTTAACTTGACTGAGCTCGGAATCTAACGTGTTTAGCTCAGCCACAATCTGGGGGAGGCAAACCCTCTCTGAAATTCCACTTGGGTGAAATCGAGGCTGTGCGTCTGAGCTGAGACATCTTACCAAGAGAGAAAGGGATACAAATGGGTACACGTCTCCAGAGATCTAATTATCCTTCGCTCTACACCATTCACCATTAACCCACACTCTGTGCCAGACATCAATGAGGCTAAAACAGGAGCGATTTATAAAGGGTGTGAAAGGTCAGCCAGTCGTCAACATGGAATGAAACGATCGCATACCTTGCTCACAATTTTCCACAGCTCCATGCTGGGCTAGCAATCCATCCAACACCTGCCGAACAGACAAAAGACAATTAGCAGTAGTGGAGTAAAGGCAAGAGCAAAGCATCCATCTTGTTAGAACCATCAAAATTTCCAGCACAGGAGGAAGCCATTCGGCCCATCTTGCCTGTGCTAGCTCTGTGCTACAGTAATCCAAAACTAATTCAGCCTCCATTCTCTCCGCAAAGCCCAGCTTCTTCATCTGCTTCAAAGAAATAGGTGATGGAGTTCCATATTATTACAGATGATGGAACAGATGTGCGTGCATGCATGTGTCTTTGCATGCATGTGAGTTGCATGTGTGTGGGTAGCATGTGTCTGTGCACACGTGCATCTGCTTGTGCACGTGTGTGTGTGTATACATATGTGCATTTCTGTATGCATGTGTGGAAGGTGATAGGAGTCCAAAATTACTACAGTATTTATGTGTCTGTGCGCTTGTGTTTGTTTGTGTGTCTGTGTGTGCGTGTGTGCGTGTATGAGGAGCTGGGTGGCACATTAAGAATTCCAGGGATGGGCTGTGCCCAGTGGGTGATAGGAGGAAGTTGATTGTGGTTTTCTTTGTCCCATATAAAGGGGACACTGTTTGCAAAGCTATCAATGAGTGTGAGACCAAGAACAATCCATTCAGAGGCACAAATGCACGACTTGCTTTTCCAACTTCAGAGGAAAAAGAGGGTTGGGTAGTGCAACAACACACAGTCCAAGTATAAGCTACATTTTATAGTTGGGCTCAGGGCAATAGCACAATCTTCCCAACAGTGTAAACCTCAAACAGTCTTAACTAAGATTTCTGGCGTTGTGTCACATTTTAGGAGTCAGTGCTATGAGCTGGTTCCTGGAGTTTACGCTGTTAAATCCTTTGTCCCAACTATTAGAAAGGAAAATTGAAAATGGTAGAAAGCTGAAATTAAAATAGAAAATTCTGCAAATACACAGCAGGTCAGCCAGTATCTGAAAAAAGAAAAAGACAGATCAAGCTTATTTGAGGTGTGGCCCCTTCAATGGAACTAGAAACTGTGAGGGTTAAAGCCCACCATCTTCTCCTCATTTCTATAACCTCCTCCAGCTCTA
Source organism: Heterodontus francisci (assembly GCF_036365525.1). Classification (NCBI taxonomy): domain Eukaryota; kingdom Metazoa; phylum Chordata; class Chondrichthyes; order Heterodontiformes; family Heterodontidae; genus Heterodontus; species Heterodontus francisci. The sequence goes on from NC_090403.1 coordinate 53,668,110, forward strand.
CAACCTTCTGAAATAGCAATAAATCTGGCCTTTGATGCATCTCTGAGTGTCATTGGCAGCCGTGGCATCAGCTGCCAAGGCCCAAAGCTTTGGAATTCCGTTCCCTAAACCTCTCCACCGCTCTCTCCTCCTTTAATGTAATTATGGGTGATTTTAATCTGCATATAGATTGGGCAAATCAAATTAGTCACAATACTATAGAGGAGGAGTTCTTGAAGTGTATATGGGATGGTTTTCTGGACCAATACGTTGAGGAACCAACTAGAGAACAGGCCATCCTAGACTGGGTATTGTGTAATGAGAGAGGAATAATTGACGATCTAGTGCGAGACCCCTTGAGGACGAGTGACCATAATATGATAGAATTCTTCATCAAGATGGAGAGTGACGTAGTTGATTCGGAGACAAGGGTCCTGAATCTTAGTAAAGGAAACTACGAAGGTATGAGGCGCAAGTTGGCCATGACGGATTGGGAAACGTTACTTAAAGGGATAGGCAATGGCAAACATTTAAGAGCGCATGGATGAACTGCAACAATTGTTTATCCCTGTCTGGCGCAAAAGTAAAATGGGAAAGATAGCCAAACCATGGCTTACAAGGGAAATTAGAGAGAGCATTAGATCCAAGGAAGAGGCATATAAATTTGCCAGCAAAAACAACAGACCTGAGGATTGGGAGCAGTTTAGAATTCAGCAAAGGAGGACCAAGGGATTGATTAAGAAGGGGAAAATAAGAGAACGAGAGCAAGCTTGCCGGGAACATAAAAACTGACTGTAAAAGTTTCTATAGGTATGTGAAGAGAAAAAGACTGGTGAAGACAAATGTAGGTCCCTGACAGTCAGAAACAGGGGAATTTATTATGGGGAATAAAGAACTGGCTGACCAACTAAATGCATACTTTGGTTCTGTCTTCACAAAGGAGGACACAAATATCATACCAGGGCTTAGTGAGAGAGAGGAACTGAAAGAAGTCAGTATTAGTAGAGAAATGGTGTTGGGGAAATTGATGGGATTGAAGGCTGATAAATCCCCAGGGCCTGATGGTATGCATCCCAGAGTACTTAAGGAAGTGGCCCTAGAAATAGTGAATGCATTGATGGTCATCTTCCAAGATTCTATAGACTCTGGAACAGTTCCTACAGATTGGAGGGTAGCTAATGTAACCCCACTATTTAAAAAGGGAGGTAGAGAGAAAGCAGGGAATTATAGACCAGTCAGCCTGACGTCGGTAGTGGGGAAAATTCTAGAGTCCATTATCAAAGATTTTATAGCAGAGCACTTAGAGAACAGTGGTAGAATCGGGCAGAGTCAGCATGGATTTACGAAAGGGAAATCATGCTTGACAAATCTACTGGAATTCTTCGAGGATGTAACTAGTAGAGTTGATGAGGGGGAGCCAGTGGATGTGGTTTATTTGGACTTTCAGAAGCCTTTTGACAAAGTCCCACATAAGAGATTAGAATGTAAAATTAAAGCGCATGGGATTGGGGGTAGTGTATTGCGATGGATAGAAAATTGGTTGGCGGACAGGAAACAAAGTATAGGGATAAATGGGTCTTTTTCCGAATGGCAGTCACTGAAGGTGCAACAGGCGGTAAAAAAGGCAAATGGTATGTTGACCTTCATAGCGAGAGGATTCGAGTACAGGAGCAGGGATGTCTTGCTGCAATTATACAGGGTCTTTGTGAGGCCACACCTGGAATACTGTGTGCAGTTTTGGTCTCCTTATCTGAGGAAGGATGTTCTTGCTATAGAGGGAGTGCATCGAAGGTTTACCAGACTGATTCCTGGGGTGGCGGGACTGACGTATGAGGAGAGATTGAGTCGGTTAGGATTATATTCGCTGGAGTTCAGAAGAGTGAGGGGGAAATCTCATAGAAACCTATAAAATTCTAACAGGACTTGACAGGGTAGATGCAGGAAGGATGTTCCCGGTGGTTGGGGAGTCCAGAACCAGGGGTCATAGTCTAAGGATATGGGGGAAACATTTCAGGACTGAGATGAGGAGAAATTTCTTCACCCAGAGAGTGGTCAGCCTGTGGAATTAGCTACCACAGAAAGCAGTTGAGGCCAAAACATTATATGTTTTCAAGAAGGAGTTCGATATAGCTCTTGGGTCTAAAGGGATCAACGGGTATGGGGCATAAGCGGGAACAGGTTACTGAGTCGGATGATGAGCCATGATCATTATGAATGGCGGAGCAGGCTTGCCTATCTTCTATGTTTCCATGTAAGATGCTCCTTAAAACCTACCTCTTTTGGTCACCTGTCCTAATATCTCCTTTTGTAGCTCGTTATCAAATTGTGTTTGAATATGCCCTGTGAAGCACCTTGGGACGTTTTACTACGTTAAAGACGCTATATAAATACAATTGCTGTTGAGAGATCAACAGGCATATTAGTCATAGAAAAAAGATAGAGAAGAAGAGAAGCAACAAATAAACCAATCACAGAGAGGGACTTACTGGAATGCAGGTCCAACTTTCGAGGCGAAAACTGCAAGGCGTCTGCAACATGCTCCTGAACTGGGAGGCCTGAGGTAGGCCCAAAATTGGGCCTCAGACCTTATCTAAATAATGGGCAAACTAGCTTTGCCTATGGTGCCTTTACAAGCAGCTCTCTCATCTACACAAATGCGTTTCCGGTGAATTCAAAAATAAAGCTACTAAAACAAAAGCAAAATACTGCAGATGCTGGAAATCTGAAACAAAAACAGAAAATGCTAGAAATGCTCAGCAGGTCAGGCAGCATCTGTGGAGAGAAAAGTAGTCACCAACCTGAAGCAATGACCCTGCTTTTCTCCCCATAGATGCTGCCTGATCTGCTGAGTATTTCCAGCATTTTCTGTTTTTGTTTGAAAGTACGAAAGCGTGCCTTTTCCTTAGAGTTTCCAGCTGGTTGCTGGGTTGAATCCAGTGGGAGGTGAAGAGGAAATGAGTAGGCCCTGTGGCTTGCTCTGTTCCTCGGGACATCAACGGATCCTAATAGTGATGGTTAGGCTTCTCAATTACATACTGTTATGAGCGTTTCCATTTTTTTGTTAAGTTTTGACAATTTGTGTTTTAAAACTGAAAAGAAGTCCATAGATGCTGGAACTTTGGGTGTTTTTTTTAAAGTTACCAGAAGTTTTGGACTGAGTTTGAACTGTAAACAATTACTGGAAGGCACCTGTTTTCAGATAAAAACCCAGCAGGGATGTTTTTGACTTGGAGAGATGTTTACAAAGCAGTGACAGGCCATGATTTATAGACATCAGGAGACTTGACTTTTGAAAGTTTTGGTTTCCATTTGAACTGTTTAAAAAAAAAAGCCAATTGCTTCCTGTCTGCCAGGAGAAGACAGTTCATCTCTCTCTTTTGAAAAAAAACCCGGTATTTCCAAAGTGGCAGATTCCTATTTCCTCTTGCATTTGAAGAAACCCTGCATCTTTTAAGGAACTTTGCATCAAATGTGTGGGAACTGAAACCTAGTTACTGCATTCCTGCTGTAAGACCTATTTGGAGCCTCTGTAGATGCATCTCTTGGAAAGCCTACCCAAACTGATCAACATCATCAACTGGAAAGAACTGTTCTAGGACGATCCCATTGACAGCTATCGATACGCATTTGGGACGTCAAACCAACACAACGGACATCTATTAATACCTTCTTTTCAGCCTAAGTGTTTATTTTTATTCCTTGTATTTCTTTGTAACAGCTGTGAACAAAAATCCCTTTTATTTTTTCCCCAGTTAACTAGTGTGTGTGTGTGTGAGGGCTAGGATAAATAAAGGACTTTAGTATTTCAATTTGTGTGTATTTCATTATTGGTTAAAACCTGGTTTCTAATAAACTTATAATTTTGTTGTTTATTAAAGAAACCTGGTTGGTGTGCTTTATTTTGGGGAAAGATATGATTGATCGTTTTGGTAAGTGGGAAAATTTAAATATATGTTGTGGCCTGTGGAGAAGTGTGACTAGAATAAATAGTGCACTCCTCCCACCTCAGTCGTAACACCAATAGGGCCTGACGCTGTTTTAGTTGCTACTAGGGACGCCTGAAACATCACCCTGTTCCCCCCCAAATATTGGGCCTCGTTGCACCCATTTAACGCCCATTAAAAGGACCGACAAGATCCAAATTCCATCCTAATGACCTTCTTGATAGAAAACAGCTTGGTGAGAATGAAAGATCCTCCGTGAGAGACTGACGTTTCCAATATACAGTGTGCGGCTTGGAAGAGGGAGCTCGGTTTAGCAAAAGCAAGTGTTATTCTCCCAGAATGCAAATGAAAATAGCCCCAGGAATAAAAGGAGGTCTCGGCCAATCAACAGCCACACCCCCGGCACTGTCAACAGCACTAGTTTCTGCTTCTCATTCATCAGATAATTACTATGTTACATTAATTCTCCTCCATAGATAATAATTCAGTCCATACACATTCACTTTTGAGTTGAATTGAAAGAGTCCGTCATCCTCTCTGAGCAATAGTTACTGCTTCGTAGTTGGTAACAAAGTGGGCCTGGCTCCACTTGATGGCTCACAAAAAGTTTAAACAGTGAACAGGAAATGGTACCAGGCTCCATCACTGATCTGAGTCAACTTAACATAGCCAGGGTGGTGGTAAGGGGCTTGAGGATGAGAAATACCAGCCCACGGTTCCTAGCTACCGAGAGTGTTTAATGGGACAGCGTAGAGGGAGCTTTACTCTCTATCTAACCCGTGCAGTCACTGCCCTGGGAGTTTTTGATGGGACAGTGTAGAAGGAGCTTTACTCTGTATCTAACCCCGTGCTGTACCTGTCCTGGGAGTGTTTGATGGGATAGTGTAGAGGGAGCTTCACTCTGTATCTAACCCCGTGCTGTACCTGCCCTGGGAGTGTTTAATGAGGACAGTGTACACACGAACATACGAATTAGGAGCAGGAGTAGGCCATCCGATCCTTCGAGCCTGCTCCACCATTCAATAAGTTCATGGCTGAAATGATTACTCCACATTTCCACCTACCACTGACAGCCCCCCACACCCCTTGCTTATCAAGAATCTATCTACCTCTGCCTTAAAAATATTCAAAGACTCTGCTTCCACCACCTTTTGAGGAAGAAAATTCCAAAGACTCATGACCCTCAGAGAAAAAAATTCTCCTCATCTCTGTCTTAAATGGGCGACCCCTTATTTTTAAAGTGACCCCTAGTTCTAGATTCGCCCACAAGGGGAAACATCCTTTCCACATCCACCCTGTCAAGACCCCTCAGAATCTGATATGTTACAATCAAGTCGCCTCTTACTCTTCCAAATTCCAGCGGATACAAGCCTAGCCTGTCCAATCTTTCCTCATAAGACAGCCCACCCATTCCAGGTATTAGTCTAGTAAACCTTCTCTGTACTGCATCCAACGCATTTACATCCTTCCTTAAATAAGGAGACCAGTACTGTACACAGTACTCCAGATGTGGTCTCACCAATGCCCTGTAAAGCTGAAGCATAACCTCCCTACTTTTGTAATCAATTCCTCTCACAATAAACAATAACATTCTATTAGCTTTCCTAATTACTTGCTGTACCTGCATACTAACCTTTTGCAATTCATGCACGAGGACACCCAGATCCCTCTGCATCTCAGAGCTCTGCAATCTCTCACCATTTAGATAATATGCTTCTTTTTTTATTCTTCCTACCAAAGTGAACAATTTCACACTTTCCCACATTATACTCCATTTACCAGGTCTTTACCCACTCACTTAATCTATCTATATCCTTTTGTAGCCCTCTTATGTCCTGTTCACAAGTTACTTTCTGACATATCTTTTGTAGAGGGAGCTTTATTCTCTATCTTATCCAATGCTGTACCTGCCCTAGGAGTGTTTGATGAGGAGAGTATAGAGGGAATGTGAGAAAGCAGAAAAGCAGCTAGGGAAGGGGAAATTGAAACATAAGATTATAAATGAGTAAAAATAATAAATATTATTTTGTTACCTCCCACTGCATATGTGGTGGAATGTTCCGGATCTGGATCTTGCGACTCCTGTTAAAGAAACAAAATGGACGGGTGAATAAATAGGGTTGGCTGTTAGCTTCTTCGTGTTTTGTGGTAAGCTTCTTTTATTTTTGCTCTTTTGTGAAATTCTCACCCTGTATCCACCTGTATGGTGACAAACCCACATCTATAATGGGAAAGCAACTAGTATAGTGACAAAACATGTCTCAGAACAACTGCAGATTCTGCTCTGCCAAACTCTTGCATGTCGAGTGCATTTTTAGCTGTTTACTGGTGCACAATCATTGATATTGTATGGCCAGCTATGCAGCATACGAGTACATTCATTGTTAATGGAATACTGGACTGTCTTGTATACTGGTACATTCACTGTTATCGTACACCTCGCTGACTCACGGATATTTTCACGATAAATTGGAGAACAACTTCCTGTCCCACTCGGTTCTAAATATCTCAACTTGCTGATCTTGGTGCTGCTCCAACTGGTTAGACTTTTGCACTCCATTTGGCAAAGTTCTCCAGCCATCAATTTGCACAATAATTTCCGCACCTCCACTTCTAACCCCAACAAAAACCTTTACTATCTCACATCTTGGTTGCCCCCCCCACCCCCAGTATAAATCCCATCTTCACTCCTTCAAGTTCAAAGGCACTCGAGCATCCCTGGTGTAGAACGATGTTACCTCCAGACTCCACTATTCTATTAGTCTCCTGGCCAGCCTTCCATCCTCCAACCTCCATAACCTTCAGCTCCTCTGAAACTCTGTTGTCCGTATGCTTTTCCGCACCAAGTCCCTCTCACCCAACACCCCCTATCCTGACGGAGCTAATTTGGTTCCCATTGCCCCCAAGTCCTCAAATTTAAAATTCTTATTCCTATGTATAAATTCCTGCATGGCCCTCACCGCTCCCACCCCATCTCTGTAATCTCCTCCAGCCCTACCAACCCAATGCCCCCTTTTTATCCCAGTGACCTCTTCCAGCTCTAAAAATCCCACCCCCCTACCTATCTCTGTAACCACCTGCAGCACTTCAAATCCCACCCCCACCACCTCCAAAATTCTCTAACTGACCTCTTGTGGAACCCCCTTCCCTTCCCCTCACCATTAGTGGACATGCCGAGGGCATCTTTGTCCCACACTCTGGAATTCCCCTCCACCTTCCCAGGTCCTTCAAAACCCTCCTCTTGGACCAAACTTTTGGTGACACTTCCTAATGTCTCCATCTTTGCTCAACATCTTTTTCTTTATTATACCTCGATGAAGTGCCTTGGGAAACAGAACGCAGTGTGAGTTTGAGTCACAAACTCACACAAAGCACTGATAAGAACATAAGAACTAGGAGCAGGAGTAGGCAATTCAGCCCCTCGAGCCTGCTCCGCCATTCAATATGATCATGGTTGATCTCATCTCGGCCTCAACTCCACTTTCCTGCCCCTTCGCCACAACCCTTCAACCCATTACTAATTAAAAATCTGTCTATCTGCTCCTTAAATTTACTCAATGTCCCGGTATCCAACGCACTCTGGGGTAGTGAATTCCACAGACTTACGACCCTTTGAGAGAAGTAATTTCTCCTCATCTCTGTTTTAAATCTGCTACCCCTTATCCTAAAACTATGACGTCTTGTTCTAGATTGCCCCACCAGAGGAAACATCCTCTCGACGTCTACTTTGTCAATCCCCTTAATCATCTTATATACCTCAATTAGATCTCCTCTCATTCTTCTAAACTCCAGAGAGTAAAGGCCTAAACTGATCAATCTCTCTTCATAAGACAAACCCCTCATCTCTGGAATCAATCTAATGAACCTCCTCTGAACTGCCTCCAATGCAACTACATCCTTTCTCAAGTAAGGGGACCAAAACTGTCCGCAATACTCCAGGTGCAGTGTCACTAATGCCTTGTACAGTTGCAGCAACACTTCCCTACTTTTATACTCTATTCCTTTAACAATAAATGCCAAAATTTCATTTGCCTTCCTTATTACCTGCTGTGCCTACATACTAGTTTTCTGCGATTCATACATGAGGACACCCAGATCCCTCTGCACCGAAGCACTTTGAAGTTTCTCTCCATTTAGATAATAATTTGCCTTTCCATTCTTCTGACCAAAATGGATAACCTCACACTTATCCATGTTAAACTCCAACTGCCAAATTTTGGCCCATTCACCTAACCTATCCATATCCATTTGTAAATTTCTTATTTCGTTATTGCAACTTACTATTCCACCTATTTTAGTGACATCTGCAAATTTGGCTATAGTGCCTTCCATCCCTGCATCTAAGTCATTAATATAGATTTTAAATAGTTGGGGCCCAAGGACCGAACCCTGTGGCACCCACTAGTTACATCTTGCCAACCAGAAAAGGACCCATTTATCCCGACTCTCTGTTGAGTAACTCTGTATTGGATGTTACATCAAGCCTACAGCACAGAGAGCAGACTGTTCGACCCAACTGGTTTACCTCCCAGCCCTCTTTCTCTAACCCTATAAGCATGTGTTTATCAAACTTCCCCTTAAATGCATCCATGCCATTTCCTTCAACTACTCCTTGTAGTAATGCATTGCACATTCTAAGCACTCTTTGGATAAAGAAGTTTCTCCTGAATTCCTCTTTGGATTTATTAGTGACTATTTTATATTTATGGCTTCTAGTTCTGGTCTCCCCCACATTGGAAACATCTTCTCCACATTTACCCTTCACTGTCACTGGATCAAAATCCTGGAACTCTCTTTCTAACAGCACTGTGGGTGTACTTGCACCAGATGGACTGCAGCGGTTCAAGAAGGCAGCTCACCACCATCTTCTCAAGAACAATTTAGGGATGGGCAACAAATGCTGGCCTAGCCAGTGATGCCCACATCCCAAGAAAGAATTTTTTAAAAACCCTTTCATAATGTTAAAGACTGTTATCAGGTCCAAACCCCTCAGCCTTCCCTCTCTAGAGAAAAGAGCCCCAGCCTATTGTATGGGAAGTTGCGTCTGTTAACTCCTACTGCCCAAGAGACAACCTTAAAACAACATTTTACAAAGAGTTCATGTAGTTTTGCTGATATCAGGAAGAAAGTCTCCCGCATTTGAGATAAAGATATGGTAATCAATGTGGTAATGTGGCCATGTGAGCCGCATGGAAGATGGCAGGATCCCCAAAGACACATTGTACAGCGAGCTCGCCACTGGTATCAGACCCACCGGCCGTCCATGTCTCCGTTATAAAGACGTCTGCAAACGCGACATGAAATCGTGTGACATTGTTCACAAGTCGTGGGAGTCAGTTGCCAGCATTCGCCAGAGCTGGCGGGCAGCCATAAAGACAGGGCTAAATTGTGGCGAGTCGAAGAGACTTAGTAGTTGGCAGGAAAAAAGACAGAGGCGCAAGGGGAGAGCCAACTGTGCAACAGCCCAACAAACAAATTTCTCTGCAGCACCTGTGGAAGAGCCTGTCACTCCAGAATTGGCCTTTATAGCCACTCCAGGCGCTGCTTCACAAACCACTGACCACCTCCAGGCGCTTATCCATTGTCTCTCGAGATAAGGAGGCCCAAAAGAAAAAGAAAGAAAGAAGAAACCCATTTGGGAAAATATCAAATGAAAACTCACATTAAGTTCTGAGAAAGGGAGGGCAAGTGAGTTAAGCATAAAGACCATTTACTAAAATAAAGTTCAGAAAGGTGATTTACAAGTTGAAGTTTCCGATTGTCAGGAGCAAATTGTAACACAGCTGAGAACTGCTTTCTAACCCACTAATAAATAGCTAATACAGTGCAATTAGTTCAAAACATACAAGCTAGCTGGTTCAGAGTGGTAGGAAGGCGGGCTGCTTGGTTTCGGCTGATTCCATTCTTTCTCGTCCTGCACCTCTCATGTCGGGAGAGTGTGTGGGCAGGACAGCTAAAGAAAGCATTCAAAGAACCCGCACTTCAGCCACAAAAGAGCTGCATGTGGCTCAGGAGACGCCAGCAGGCCTCCCTGACTACAGCATATTGATCGCAGTACCCTAAATAAAACCAGTGGTCGTACTAACAGTTCAGTTTAACTCTTCATCTTCTAACCTAAATTCCCATGTTACAACAATGACTACTCTTCAACATCACTTCATTGCCTGCAAAGCAATTTGGGACGTCCTAAGATTGTAGAAGGTGCTATATAAATGCAAGTCTTTCTATGTTTCGTGACTTAACCTACCCTAGCTAAGAATATACCAACCTATTTCAGAAGCTAGGAAAATATATTATACATAAAGAACTTGTATTTTAATCGTACCTTTCATGACCTCAAGATATCCCAAAGCATTTTACAGCCAAAGAACTACTTTTTGAAGAGTGGTCACTGTTGTAGGAAATTAAGCAGCCAGTTTGTGCACAGAAAGCTCCCACAATTAGCAATGTGATAATGACCAGATAATAATGTTTTTAGTTGTTGATTGAGGGATAAATATTAGTCAGGACACTAATAGGAAACTCAAAAATAAAAACAGCAAGTGCTGTAAATACTCAGCAGGTCTGGCAGCATCTGTGGAGAGAAAAACAAAGTTAACGTTTCAGGTCAGCGACCTTTCATCAGAACTCAGGCAAAACTCCCCGTTTTCTTCATGATAGAATTAAAGGATCTTTTGTCCAGCCAGAGAGGGCCTCAGTTTACATCTCACATCTCAAATGAAAGACTACACTTCTGACAGTGCAGCCCTGCCTCAGAACTGCACTAGCACATCAGCCTAGACTTTGAATTTATGTCAAGAGTGGGTCTTGATCCTACAACCTTCTGAATCAGAGACAAGAGAGCACTACCACCCAGCCAGGGATGGTACCTTACCCTACACCAGTGCAGTCTGCCTGTTCCAAAAGGTAGGAATACACATATAGACTATACAAGACACTGTCATATCCAAACCTCAAGCCTATAGACCGACACAGGGTAAAACCTCCTTATTACAGCCTTATGCACGCAGATCCTGCTCTAATCTCAAGTTTTCTGAGCTCCTCCAATTATAATGGAGTTTCTGCCAAGTGTTCAGCTAAGTGCAGGAGGCTGTGAGTCATACTGTTTTATTTATTGATTTCATCAATAAATGACTCCATCCAGTCGAAGGGGGCAGCATAGGCTATATGAAAACTCAATCAGCTAGTCAGTACTAACTGAGCATTGAACCCAAGACCTCTGTGGTCTGTACGATTTAATACCAGAGTATTGAGTCATCAGTGCAGATTACAACTGCTACATTAAGCCCTGTGGAGTGCTGACGTATCCCTATTTCAAAGAGGAGCAGGGACATTCTCCCCAGCATCCTGGCCAACATTTATCCCTCAACCAACATCTAAACAGATGATTTTGTCATTGCCCTTTGTGGGATCCTGATCCAGCACTGCACAAATCGGCTGTTGCATTTCCTACAGTACCAAAGTAACTACTTTCAAAAAGTGTTTTGGGATGGCCTGAGGTCATGTAAGGTGCTATATAAATGCAAGTCCTCCTTCCTTTATTCCATACCTTGCATCACTCTCAGGCAGAAAGCTTGCAATCCTGATTAAGGGGCAATGTATGATGTGTTCTACATTGGGGAGTCGCTGCATCATTCCATTCAAGACTGCAAGTCTTTCTGACCCATCACCAGAGTGCCACTGTCCTGCAACTGGAAAGGTTGAATGGTTTTTACACATTTATATAGCGCCTTTAACATGGAGAAATGTCCCAAGGCACATCACAGGAGGGTTATGAAACAAAATATGAGCCACATAAGGCGATATTAGGGCAGATGACTAAAAGCTTGTTCAAAGAGGTGGGTTTTAAGGAGCATCAAAGGAGAATAGAAAGGTAGAGACGCGGAGAGGTTTAGGGAGGGAATTCCAGAGCTCAGGGTGCAGGCAGCTGAAGGCACAACCACTAATGACAGAGTAATTAAAATTGGGAATATGCAAGAGTCCAGAATTGGAGGGGGCACAGATAGCTCAGAGGGCTGTGGGACTGGAACAGGTTACAGAGATACTGAGGGGCGAAGCCGTGGAGGAATCTGAAAACAAGGGCGAGAATTGTAAAATTGAGATGTGGCTGGACTGGGAGCCAGTGGAAGTCAGCGAGCACAGGGGGGTGATGAGTGAACTTCACAAAGAAACAGCCTCAACACTAGAAGTCTGCCAGTGATACACAGGATATAGAGTTTAAACTTAAACCCACTAAAACTGTACTTTATTATGCTGTTACTAAATGAAAAACAGCTAGTGCTCAGAGACTATGAAGCTTATAGTTAAGTTACTCTAGTGTTTATGGCAATTTAGAGTAACTTGATTTTTGTTAAGAATCATCCGACCTTTCCTGCAATCACCACACTTAATCCCTGTGATGGCAATGACTGCCCCCTTACAATCATAGTGAAATAATCTAACTCCCTGATTGCTCAATGCCTGCCCACCACCTACAAGACACAAGTCAGGAGTGTGATGGAATACTCTCCACTTGCCTGGATGAGTGCAGCTCCAACAACACTCAAGAAACTCGATACCATCCAGGATAAAGAAGCCCACTTGATTGGCGCCCCAAGCACCACCTTAAACATTCACTCTCTCCACCACTAGTGCACAGTGGCAGCAGTTTATACCATCTACAAGATGCACTGCAGGAACTCATCAAGGCTTCTTCAACAACACCTTCCAAAATCTGCAACCTCCACCACCTAGAAGGACAAAGGCAGCATGCACATGGCTACCATTTGCAAGTTCCCCTCCAAGTCACACAGCATCTTTACTTCAAAATATATCACCATTCCTTTGTTGTCACTGGGTCAAAATCCTGGAACTCCCTTCCTAACAGCACTGTGGGTCTACCTACACCACATGGACAGCAGCGGTTCAAGAAGACAGCTCACCACCACCTTCTCAAGGGCAATTAGAGATGGGCAATAAATGCTGGCCTGGCCAGCGATGCTCACGATCCGTGACTGAATAAAATAAAAAATCTTGGAATAGGGACATATCTGATACCTTTCTACTAATAAGTGCTACAAATTGGATTTTGTCAGTACAATTGGCTGCTTTGTCCTGGATGGTGTTGAGCTTCTTGAGTGTTGTTGCAGCTGCACCGATCCAGGGCAAGTGGAAAGTATTCCATCACACTCCTGACTTGTGCCTTGTAGATGGTGGACAGGCTTTGGGGAGTCAGGTGGTGAGTTACTCGCCACAGGATTCCCAGCCTCTGGCCTGCTCTTGTAGCCATGGTATTTATATTGCTACTCCAGTTCAGTTTCTGGTCAATGGCAACCCCTAGGATGTTGATAGTGGGGGATTCAGCAATCGTAATGCCATGAATGTCAAGGGCAGACGTTTAGATTCTGTCTTGTTTGAGATAGTCATTGCCTGGCACTTGTGCGGTGCGAATGTTACTTGCCACTCATCAGCTCAAGCCTGGATATTGTCCAGGTCTTGCTGCATTTCTACACGGATTGCTTCAGTAGCTGAGGAGTTGTGAATGGTGTTGAACATTGGGCAAACATCAGCGAACATCCCCACTTCTGACCTTATGATTGAAGGAAGGTCATTGATGCAGCTGAAGATTGTTGGGCCTATGACACTACCCTGAGGAACTCCTGCAGTGATGTATTGGAGCTCAGATGATTGACCTCCAACAACCACAACCATCCTCCTTTTGTGCTAGGTATGACTCCAACCAGCGGAGAGCTTTCCCCCCGATTCCCATTGACTCTAGTTTTTCTAGGGCTCCTCAATGCCATAATCAGTCAAATGCTGCCTTGAATTCAAGGGCAGTCACTCTCACCTCACCTCTTGAGTTCAGCTCTTTTGTCCATGTTACATAAAATTTACAGCACAGAAACAGGCCATCTGGTTGATGTCGATGTTTATGCTCCACCCACCATCTTCATCTCAAATCGGCAGTTCTTTCCACTCCTTTCTCCGTCATGTGTTTATCAAGCTTCGCCATAAATGCATTTATACTATTCGCCTCAGCCACTCCCTGTGGTAGCGAGTTCCACATTCTCACCACTCTCTGGGTAAAGAAGTTTCTCCTGAATTCCGCATTAGGGGTTATTGTGTAGGATTTCATTTTCATTCATCACGCTCATCGCCCCGTGATTTGTTGCAAACTCAGGGACTAGATACGACAACAATATTCAGGGATCTATTTGTAACATGACCCCCGTCTCTAGTGAACAAACAGCACTGACAGACAAAATATCTCAGTCATTCCTTATAATGAATTTTTCAGCCCCGTGCTCTTAAGTCATACTCGCCCTGAAGGCGTTCCGGTATCGACCACTTGGCCACCGTGTCGATCACAAACCAATGGAATGGAGGTCTGTAACTGTGCCCACGTTTTTTGGGGCACTGGCATTAAAAAGATTGACTTTCTTGTGGGCTCATTTCTTTCTTTTGAAGATGCTTCTGGAATGTAATGTTGGATTGGTGGGTGCACAGTGCGTGGGAGATTCTGGCCCAAAATATAGATCCAGCCACTAATAAGCAAAGTAAAACCCAATTATAGAGTGAATCAGTACTGTCTGATGTTTGTCTATCCCAGTTGTATCTGTTTACCAAGAATCATGAGAGTTTCTAACAACAGACAGCTCTGGTTTCAACAAACCTGCTACAAATAAACCCAACAGCCCAACAATGGGTAAAGTAGCATAGTGTTTATGTGACTGAACTAGTAGTCTAGTAGCCCAGACTAATGATCTGGAGACATGAGTTCAAATCCCGCTGTTGCAGTTGCGGAATTCAAATTCAATTTATTGAATAAAGTCTGGATTATAAAGCTAGTCTCAGTAATTGTGACCCATGTAACTGCTGGATTGTTGTAAAAACCCATCTGCTTCACTAACGTCCCTTAAGGCAGGAAATCTGCTGTCCTTACCCAGTCTGGCTTATATGTGACTTCAGATGCACAGCCTTGTGGTTGACTCTTAAGTGCCTTCAAGAAGGTGGCTCATTACCACTCCTCAAGGGCAATTAGGGATGAGCAATAAATGCTGGCCTTGCTAGTGATGCCCACATGACTAAAAAAGCAAAACACCGAACAGTACAATAATCTCAATGATTCTGAAATCCAATGAAAGATTCAGCAGCCTCCCTCACTCTCCACAACTTCCAGGGGAAAATGCCCGAGATCTGGTCTCATTTCTGAGGGTTTCCTCATTGGCGGGGCTCTTAAGTTGTGCATTTGCGCCCCAATCCAGGATTGAACCTTGCTGATTGCCTGGAGGCACTGAGTGGGGAAACACAGTTGTAAACCAGACAACAGAACTGCATTACTTGATCCTCCTTTAGTGATGTTTGGGAATTGGGTGGGGGCCGGGATTGTTGCCAGAGGTTCCTGGAGGCCACCACAATAGAGTCTGATCCAGTAAAAACATTTATATAGCACCTTCATAACCTCAGGATATCCCAAAACACTTCACAGCCAACAAAGCATTTTTAAAATGCTGTTACTGTTGTAACATAGGAAAATACAACAGCCACTTTGCACGCAACAGGGTCCCAGTATTGAGGTAAATCTTTTAACAATGAAGGTTGTGAAATAAATATTGGTCAGGACAATGGAAGAACTCCCATGCTCTTATTATAGAATTACACAGCACAAGAGAAGGCCATTTGGCCCATCATGTCTGCGCCAGGTCTCAGCGGAACCTTTTATATCTACCTGAGAGGGCAGATACGGCCTCAGTTTAACAACAGTGCAGCACCCCCTCAGTACTGGGCTGAGAGTGTCATCCTAGGTTTTAGGTTTAAGTCTCTGGCTCACACATGAATCTACAACCTTTGACTCCCAGTATTACCCACTGAGCCACAGCTGACATCTTTACCAGGATGGTGAGAACATAGACCTGTACAAGAAGCTGGTGACAGACACAGTTCTCTTACGAATCGAACCTAACAATGCAAAAGCACCTAAAGATTTCCTTCATCAGATTTGCATATATATGAGCTTTTCTTTAATCTCCTCCAGCCCAATGAATCAAGCCAGCTGTGAATGCCGCAGTCTTTTGTTTCCCGGCCTGTCACTCTGGCCCAATGAAAGCATTCAGCCCTGCCAGAAGCAACAATTAAGAAATCAGGAATGCAAGGAATGTCTTTAGTAAGGGAGGGTCTCACAGAACATATAGATATAACGTGACACATCCTGACCATTCTGTCTCTCCTCAGGGGAACGAAAGGGCTGTGATCCTGCATCAGACACACAACATGGAGGAAGACCAGCTCCTATCCTGAAATATTGCTTCAATGGAAAAGTGTTTATAAATGCACCAAAGATTTAAACGGAATTGGATAAAAACTTGGAAGGGAAACATTTTGCAGGGCTATGACGAAAGGGTAGGGGTATGGGACTAATTGGACATCTCTTTCAAAGAGCTGATACAGGCAAGATGGGCTGAACAGCCACATTCTGTGCTGTATCAATCTATCATCCCCATCTCCTGCATTCACTCTGAATTTGTTGTTACAGATTTTCACATTTAACTATGCTGTTACTCCAGTGAGATAATTGTGGTGTCAGCCTTGACTCATTTGGAAGGCCTCTCACCTCTGATTTAGAAGGATGTGGCTTCAAGTCCCACTCTAGACACTTGGGGCAGAATTTTCAGCCCCTAAAAGACAGAGGGTGACAGGGCTACCCAACCGCAAGTAGTGAGTAGCCAATTAAGCGCCTTTAAAGGCCTATTGTGGGAGGTTGATTGGGACTTTACAGTCAGTCCACCTGCCCCCTGAGGCCAGCTGCCTGGAGGTGGCCTCCCAGCAACAGACCGGGTGTCCAGCACTCCAGGCAGGCTTCGAGTCCCTCCCCATCCACCTAGCTTCAGCTGCAGCCGCAAGCCGCCCACAATGGTAGCCCAGCTGCTCAGTCTAATTTTATATAAAATTTTAAAAAGTCAGAGGGAGTGCCTCCGTCTTGTGATAACCTCTCTCTCTTTCTTACTTGAAAAGGCAGCCTGCTGTGGCCCTATATCTTTTTTTTTATTTCCAAAATATACTTTATTCATAAAAATCTGTAAAAATTACATTGCCAAACAGTTTCCAAACAGCACCAAAAAATACAAACATTGCAAGGGAGATCAGTTTCCTTCAATACTGTCATGAGTTTCTTCCCAACCCTTCCGTTTCACAATTGTCATGTCAATTACAGTTTTACATTTACAGCAATTCAGAATATTGACGATACAGTTCGAGGGGTTTCCCATGGATCCAGCCCCTCAGTCCAGCTTGGTGGGGGAACCTTACACTGTGGTCTTTCCCCATTGAGCCTTTGCTGCGGCTGCCCCAAGCTTTAGTGCGTCCCTCAGCACGTAGTCCTGGACCTTGGAATGTGCCAGTCTGCAACATTCGGCGGTGGACAACTCTTTGCGCTGGAAGACCAGCAAGTTTCGGGCAGACCAAAGGGCGTCTTTCACCGAATTGATAGCCCTCCAGCAGCAGTTGATGTTTGTCTCGGTGTGCGTCCCTGGGAACAGCCCGTAGAGTACAGACTCCTGTGTTACAGAGCTGCTTGGGATGAACCTTGACAAAAACCACTGCATCTCTTTCCACACCTGCTTTGCAAAGGCACATTCCAGGAGGAGGTGGGCGACCGTCTCTTCCCCACCACAGCCAACGCGGGGGCACTGTGCGGAGGGGGCGAGACTTCGGGTGTGCATGAAGGATCTGACGGGGAGGGCCCTTCTCACCACCAGCCAAGCTACGCCTTGGTGCTTGTTTGAAAGTTCTGGTGATGAGGCATTCCGCCAAATGACTTTGACGGTCTGCTCGGGGAACCATCCGACAGGATCCACCGTTTCCTTTTCCCGTAGGGCCTTGAGGACATTCCGTGCAGACCACTGCCTGATGGACCGGTGGTCAAAGGTGTTTTTCCGCAGAAACTGCTCCACGAAGGATAGGTGGTACGGCGCCGCCCAACTGCATGGTGCGTTCCGCGGCAATGTGACCAGGCCCATCCTTCGCAACACCGGGGACAGATAGAACCTCAGCACGTAGTGACACTTGGAGTTTGCGTACTGGGGATCGACACATAGCTTGATGCAGCCGCACACGAAGGTGGTCATCAGGATGAGGGCCACGTTGGGTACATTTTTCCCGCCCATGTCCAGAGATTTGAACATCGTGTCCCTCCGGACCCGGTCCATTTCAGATCCCCAGACGAAGCGGAAAATGGCTCGGGTGACTGCCACGGCGCAGGAGTGGGGTATGGGCCAGACCTGCGCCACGTAGAGCAACAACGTGAGCGCCTCGCACCTGATGACCAGGTTCTTACCCACAATGGAGAGAGATCGCTGCCCCCACATGCCCAACTTTTGTCGTACCTTGGCTACTCGCTCCTCCCATGTTTTGGTGCACGCCCCGGCCCTTCCGAACCATATCCCCAGCACCTTCAGGTAATCTGACCTGACGGTGAAGGGGACAAAGGATCGGTCAGCCCAGTTCCCAAAGAACATGGCCTCGCTCTTGCCGTGGTTAACTTTGGCTCCCGAGGCCAGTTCGAACTGGTCGCAGATGCTCATCAGTCTGCGCACGGACAGCGGATCCGAGCAGAAGACGGCGACGTCATCCATGTACAGGGAGGTTTTGACCTGAGTGCCTCCGCTGCCTGGGATTGTCACCCCTCTTATGCTCGCATCCTTCCTAATAGACTCAGCAAAGGGTTCAATACAGCAAACAAACAAGATCGAGGACAGAGGACAGCCCTGTCTGACTCCAGATTTGATCGGGAAACTTGGCCCTATATCTTCGAGAGCCTTCCCACCATCCTTAATTGCACAGTGAACCCGCCCTCCGACCGCTAGTTGGCCAATTCGGGGAAAATTACTTTTAAGTGACTGTTCCCCACATAGTGTGGGATTGAGACCCCCATTTGACCCCGACGTCCAGGTCCTGACCCAAAGGGTAAAATCCTGCCCTTGAGCAGAAAATCTAGGCTGGCATTTGCAGTGGAGTACTGAAGGAGCACTGCACTGTCAGAGGTGCCATCTTTCGGATGAGAAGTCAAACCAACCCCCCTTTGCCCTCTCATGTGGATATAAGTAAATAATCTCATGCCACCATTCAAAGAAGAGCAGGGGAGTTCTACCTTCTGTGCTGACCAGTATTTATCTCTCAACCAGCATTGCTAAAACAATAGTCATTATCACATTGCTGATTGTGGGACCTTGCTGTGCATAAATGGGCTGCTGCATTTCCTACATGACAACAGCGACTTCACTTCAAAAGGTACATCATTGGCTGTAAAGCGGTTTGGGATGTCTTGAGGATATATAAATGCAAGTCTGTCAACAAAAGCAATTTGTATTTATATAGCACCTTCAACATAGTAAGTTGTCCCAAAGCATTTCACTGGGACATTACCAAACAAAGTTGGACACCGAGCCACGTAAGGAGACATTAGAACAGATGTTGCTGAGGGACAGCATGTAGATGAGAAATGGGAGGGGGCCAAGGATATACCTTTTGTCATCATGCTTCAATCTAACCCAGAATCTCAGATGGTGCATGGCCTCTTACTGCTACAAGGTTAATGGACCGTGAGGAGAAATCCAGAAGTGGCTAATTGCATTTCTGATTAGTTATAGGATCATCAAAATTAACATGAGGCCATTCAGCCCATTGTGTCTGTGCCAGCCGAAAAAGAGCTATCCAGCCTCATCCCACTTTCCAGCTCTTGGTCTGTACCCTTATCGATTACAGCACTTCAAGCAAAATTAGGTAAATGAGTGATAGACAAGGCCATTGGACTTGTGATCTCAATGCTCATATTATGAGGAGAGAGGGGGAGATGATGACATAATGGTAAAGCTGCTGAACTAGTAATCCAGAGACCTGGGCTAATGCCCTGGGGACTTGCCTTCAAATCCCACCATGGCAGCTGGTGGAATTTAAATTCAAATAATTAATAAATCCAAGTAATTAACAAAAATCTGGAATTGAAAGCTAGTCTCAGTAATGGTGCCACAAAACTATCATTGATTGTCACAAAAACCCATCTGGTTCACTAACGTCCTTTATGAAAGGAAACCTGCTGGTCATACCCGGTCTGGCCTAACTGTGACTCCAGACATACGGCAATGTGGTTGACTCTTAACTGCCCTCTGAAATGGCCTAACAAGCCACTCAGTTGTCAAGGGCAATTAGGGAAGGGCAACAAATGCTGGCCTTGCCAGCGATACCCACACCCATGAAAGGATTTTTAAAAAACTTTAACCTCTTTGAGTATTTGTTGATAAAATGGTGAGAGGAAAGCAGAGTCTGCGATTGAGTGTTTTGCTTCCTTGGGTACTGATGGCAGTGGATGTTTGATAGTGAATATACACGTGAAGGGCATTTACCTGTATTGTGTGCAGTTAGTGCATGTGGCTAAAACTCTATCGCTATAGCCACACTAGGGTCCCGTCACTGATTTCTATTGGACAAACACAATGGTATGAAAATCAACACCACACCCAATTCCGCTGTGTTCTCAGCAAAACACCTGCAGGGTCATTTTCACATGCCGAAAAATAGTGCATATCCTAAGCAGTGTTATCATCCTCCCCCACCGTGCTGTACTGAGCCCTGGGACGGTATAACAATGAGGGTGTGTATACCTCAGCAAAGGACTAACGCCCAAGGCTCACAAATTCAAATCAATTCATTGTTTCACTAAAACACGCCAGATTAACCTCACGTTTAGTGATTGAGGCCCTGTAACAGGTTTAATCTGATAGTCAATCTGATGGGGCACATTGGTTGGAATTCCCATCGGACAAGACACAATAGCCTTGCTGAGTGTGTTCACTGATGCTGATTGGGGTGGGGGCAGGCTGTATTAGAAGGTTACCAGAAAACCATAAAGAAAGAAGTTGCATTTATATAGCACATTTCACGACCTCAGGACATTTCAAAGCTCTTTACAATGAATGAAAGATTTCTGAAGTGCAGTCACAGTGATGGCAAAGGAAATGCAGAAAGTCAATTGGCACACAGCAAGGTCTCATTAATAGCGATGTGATAATGACCAGATAATCTGTTGTGATACAAAAGCAAAATACTGGAGATGCTGGAAATGTGAAATAAAAACAGAAGATGCTGGAAATACTGATGAAAGGTCATTGACCTGAAACCTTAACTCTGTTTCTCTCTCCACAGGTGCTGCTTCAGCTACTGAATATTTCCTGCATTTTCCGTTTTTTTTATAATCTGTTGTGATGTTGGTTGAGGGATAAACATTGGCCAGGAAGAACTCGCTTTCTGCTCTTCTCTGAATTCTTCTTCCATCCATCCAAGAGGGCAGGCACAGCCTCAGTTTAACATCTCGTTCAACAGACGGCACCTCTGACAGTACAGCACTCCCTCAGTGGGGGCATTGGGGGTGTCAGCCTAAATTAGGGGTTTAAATCTCCTGGAGTGGGACTTAAACCCACAACCTCTTGAATTAGGCATGAGAGTGCTACCCACGGAGCCATGGCTGATAAGGCTAAAGTATATGCCTTTGCACACAAAATGAGACAATTTCAGTCACGGGGCGATAAAGCAGGTGCGGGAAACCTGAAAACGCTGAGCATGCTCAGTGGGTGTGGAACGATCTGAACTTGACGTTTTGGATTTCATTGATTTCCCACTCTTGTCATTCTCTCCATCCTTATCCTTTCCTGTTTCTCTGTGACTGGCTGCCTCCTGGTAATTTGCTCTAACAGCCAATCCTCATCTGTGAGCCCAGACGCCAAGTGCTGTCCGGACGTTCGACTGTGGCAGGCATCAGCCCAAGCCCTGAACCTGTCCTCATCAATATCCATATCACAGAAACTTACAGCACAGAAGGAAGCCATTCAGCCCATTGTGCCTGTGCTGGCTTTATGAAGGAGCAGTCGTGCTTAGTCCCACATCCCCAATTTTTGTCCATAACCCTGTAAGTTCGCATCCTCAAGTACCTGTCAAACTCCTTTTTAAAATTACTTATGGAATCAGCTTCCAACATCTTTTCAGGAAGAGTGTTCCAGATCCTAATAACTCTCCGAATGAAAAAGTCTCTCCTCATTTCCCCTCTGATGCCAATGTCAATCATTTTCCATGATTTTAAATCTATGACCTCAGGGTATTAACCCACTGGCCAAAGGGAACAGCCTTTATCTACTCTATTAAAACTTATCATCTTGAAAGGTTCTGTTCAGCCACCTCAATCTTCTCTATTCCAAGGAGAACAGTCCTAACTTTTCCAATCTCTGATCATAACTGAAGTATTGCTGAAAATAGAGACATGTTGTCAAAGCTTTTCATCTTGCACTCATCAGGACAATCCGCAAGAATACCAATGTAAAGGAAAGCAACAATTTTATTCTATATGAGAAGAGAGTGCTGATTGGTTGGCAAGTGAACTCTGGTTGGTAGAGCTGTTGCCATGGAGAATGCACCAGTTTATGGTGACTGACAGTTAACTGCCAAGCTTTGTTTGAAAGTTAAACCAGGCAGCTTGACTCTGATTGGTCAAGGCATTTCCCTGAGGAATGAACTAGCAAATGGCTGCCACTTATTTTGTTTAGCTAAAACAGGCGCAATGTTTGTACATGTTCTTTCTGTCTGCAAAGAACAGGGACCTGTGTATTAATATGTGTAGTTTCCAGTACACGCAAATGCACCACTCTGTGAACCCGACTGACAATCTTAAATTGTCTGCATAATTCTCAGCACACTGAGCAAACATATGAATGGGCCGAAGGCCGTCATTTTCAGCCCTGAAAAGTGCCCAGTCTACCTCAAATAACGCTGGAAGGGGAATGTATCCCAAACATTTGAGTAACAGGTGAAGCTAGCTGTTTCACGCTGCTACTATGCAGTAGCAACAGGTGTGGTGTTCGCCACTAACAGGATGCTGCCGTCTAGCATCCTGCCTATCACACAAATGAGTAATGTGATATATGAATTTCAATGCCAGTGTGATGCTAGGTATATAGGCTGTACATCCCAAAGATTGGCAGATTGTTTCAAACATGTCCCTTCCACTGTTCGCAAAGGGCAAGGTGCAGGCTGTACCCAACCAGCCTGTGCTTGCACAACTCAAAACAGTGTCCAACATTAGATGTGATTCCGCGATTGGACAACATTTGCTAAATAATCCAGAGTGTGCTAAGAATTATGCTGACAACCAATTTAAGTTTGTCAGTAGGGCTCGCAGTGTGGCGCATTTGTGCATACTGGAAGCTACATATATTAATACACAGGGTGCTGTTTTTTGCAGACAGAAAGAACATGTACACACATTGCGCCTGTTTCAGCTAAACAAAATTAAACAGCTATTCACTGGTTCATTCCTCAGGGCAATGCCTTGACCAATCAGAGTCAAACTGCCTGGTTTAAATTTCAAACAAAGCTTGGCAGTTATCGGTCAGTCACTGTAAACTGATACATTCTCCATAGCAATGCCTCTACTGATCAGAGTTCACTTGCCAACCATTCAGCACGCTCTTCTCATCCAGTATAAATTTGTTGTTTTCCCTTACAGTGGTATTCTTGAGGACTGTCCTGATGAGTGCAAAACGAAAAGCTTCGACAACATGTCTCTATTTTCAGCAATACACAAGTTCTGTACTACCAAATGACTATTTGTATAACCGAAGTCCCTCATTCCTGGTCACATCCTGGTAAACCTCCTCTGTACCCTTTCTAAGGCCTTTACGGCTCTCCTGAAGTGTGATACCCTTTGTGTACAATACTCCAGCTGAGGCCGAACCCGTGATGTACAAAGTTCTAGTGTGATCTCTTTGCTTATCAGAGGTATAGTTTCCAGCTTAGGCCCAATCAGTAGCAACCAGGAGATCCCTGGCTGATAAACTATGCCTCTGAATGAGGCAAGGAGATAACCATTCACTCCAACCATCATCCAGGCTTAAATGAGCTAATCTTAGACTGCAAATGCTGGCAAATGATTAGCAACATTAACAAACAAAAAGAATGGAATGGTGGCAGGAAGGTTGCATAATCATGATTATATTTCCTTTAATTTAGAAGATTAATGAGTGATCTAATTGAGATGTTTAAAAATTATAAGGGCAGTCGATAGGATAAATACAGAGAAACTATTCCTCTGGTGGGAGATTCCAACACAGGGAGGCACAATCTTAAATTAGAGCTAGGCCATTCAGGAGCAAAATCAGGAAGTACCTTTTCACACAAAAAGGTAGTAGAAATCAAGAACTTGTTCCTGCAAAAGGCTGTGGATGGTGTGGGTCAACTGAAATCTTCAAGACGGAGATCAATAAACTTTTCTTGGGTAAAAGCATCAAGCAACAGGGAAGAACAGCAGATAAATGGAGTTGAGGTACAGATCAACCACTGAATGGCAGAAAAGGCTCAAGGGGGAGGGGGGTGCTCCTCCTGTTTCGTACAATGCTTGTTTAGACCTGGTTGGGGGAAGGGGGCAACTTCCCACCCAGAAAGCCCCAACTGGGCAATGTGAGCTGCAAGAAGCATGAATATTTCAACCTGACTATGATGCACAGATGGTCTTTGTGTGTTTGTTTGTTGTAAATCTGAATGAATTGATTCTTTACATCTTTCCTGTAGAAACACTTAAGATTCGTTCACATGCCTCAATGGTGTAACACTTTAATCTCCCCCAAGGAATGCTCCCCATTGTTTATGGAGCTCAGGCTGTTTGTTTCAGCTCTACCCACTGCCACCCCATCCCCCGCACTGGTTCACCCTGTGATTGGGCTGCAATCAACCATCAGGAATAAACACACAGATGTGACCAATTTCCTTGCCTTCCAGGCACAGTGCTCGCTTAATCATACTTTAGTCCTTGTTGGGACATTTTAAAGTGCTTTTATGTAAAACAAGAGAGGAAACTTCTTCTAGGCTGCAGCTGGTTGCATGAGGCGCATGAAACAAGACTGCCGTCACTAGCCCAATAAAATTAAAAGACTCTATGACCTTCTTAAAAACTCCCATCTACCACACTCCCTCTTTTGAAATCAGCCTGTCAGCCTTTACTGAGTATATAACCCTGAGCGTAAATGCAGAGAACCTGCTCACTGGGCTTACAAGAGCTTACTTTACCAGACTGTAACAAAGCATAGGAACAGGAGGTGGTCATGAGGCCGTTGAGTGAACTCGTGGCTGATCTGTGCCACAGTTCTATTTTCTCACCTTTTCATCACAAGAGGGTTATCTGACAAAATTTGACCCAAGCCAAATAAGATGATATTAAGATAGGTGGCCAAAGGTTTGGTCAAAGAGATAGTTTTTAAGGAACATCTTAAACGAGGAGAGAGAGGTAAAGAGTCAGAGAGATTTATGAAAGAATTCAAGTCCTTTGGGCCTAGGCAGCTGAAGGCATGGCCACCAATGGTCATAGAGTCATAGAGTTTTACAGCACAGAAACAGACCCTTCGGCCCAACGCACCTGCGCCAACCATCAAGCACCCGTCCTGACTAATCCCATTTCCTCGCACTTGGCCCGTTAGCCTTGTATCATATGGCATTTCAAGTGCTCATCTAAATATTTCTTAAATGTTGTGAGGGTTCCTGCCTCTACCACCTCTTCAGGCAGTGTGTTCCAGATTCCAACCACCCTCTGGGTGAAACAATTCCTCCTCAAATCCCCTCTAAACCTCCTGCCCCTTACCTTAAATCTATGCCCCCTAGTTATTGACCTCTCCGCTAAGGGAAAAATTTCTTTTTATCTATCCTACCAATGCCCCTCAAAATTTTGTATACCTCAATCAGGTCCCCCCTCAGCCTTCTCCGCTCCAAGGAAAACAACCCCAGCCTATCTAGTCTGCCTTCATAGCTGAAATGCTCCAGCCCAGGCAACATCCTGGTGAATTGCCTCTGCACCCTCTCCATTGCAACAACATCCTTCCTATAGTGTGGCAACCAGAACTGTACACAGTACTCCAACTGTGGCCTAACTAGTATTTTATACAGCTCCATCATAACCTCCCTGCTCTTTATATTCTATGCCTCAGCTTTTTTTTTTTTCCAAAATATACTTTATTCATAAAAATCTGTAAAAATTACATTGCCAAACAGTTTCCAAACAGCACCAAAAAATACAAACATTGCAAAGGAGATCAGTTTCCTTCAATACTGTCATGAGTTTCTTCCCAACCCTTCCGTTTCACAATTGTCATGTCAATTACAGTTTTACATTTACAGCAATTCAGAATATTAACGATACAGTTCGAGGGGTTTCCCATGGATCCAGCCCCTCAGTCCAGCTTGGTGGGGGGGACCTTACACTGTGCTCTTTCCCCATTGAGCCTTTGCTGCGGCTGCCCCAAGCTTTAGTGCGTCCCTCAGCACGTAGTCCTGGACCTTGGAATGTGCCAGTCTGCAACATTCGGTGGTGGACAACTCTTTGCGCTGGAAGACCAGCAAGTTTCGGGCAGACCAAAGGGCGTCTTTCACCGAATTGATAGTCCTCCAGCAGCAGTTGATGTTTGTCTCGGTGTGCGTCCCTGGGAACAGCCCGTAGAGCACAGACTCCTGTGTTACAGAGCTGCTTGGGATGAACCTTGACAAAAACCACTGCGTCTCTTTCCACACCTGCTTTGCAAAGGCACATTCCAGGAGGAGGTGGGCGACCGTCTCTTCCCCACCACAGCCAACGCGGGGGCACTGTGCGGAGGGGGCGAGACTTCGGGTGTGCATGAAGGATCTGACGGGGAGGGCCCTTCTCACCACCAGCCAAGCTACGTCTTGGTGCTTGTTTGAAAGTTCTGGTGATGAGGCATTCCGCCAAATGACTTTGACGGTCTGCTCGGGGAACCATCCGACAGGATCCACCGTTTCCTTTTCCCGTAGGGCCTTGAGGACATTCCGTGCAGACCACTGCCTGATGGACCGGTGGTCAAAGGTGTTTTTCCGCAGAAACTGCTCCACGAAGGATAGGTGGTACGGCGCCGCCCAACTGCATGGTGCGTTCCGCGGCAATATGACCAGGCCCATCCTTCGCAACACCGGGGACAGATAGAACCTCAGCACGTAGTGACACTTGGAGTTTGCGTACTGGGGGTCTACACACAGCTTGATGCAGCCGCACACGAAGGTGGTCATCAGGATGAGGGCCTCAGCTAATAAAGGCAAGTATCCCGTATGCCTTCCCAACCATCTGATCTACCTGTGCTACTGCCTTCAGTGATCTATGGACAAGCACACCAAGGTCCCTCTGACCCTCTGTACTGCCTCGGGCCCTACCATCCATTGTATATTCCATTGCCTTGTTAGACCTCCCAAAGTGCATCACCTCACACTTCTCAGGATTGAACTCCATTTGCCACTGCTCCGCCCATCTTACCAGCCCATCTATATCGTCCTGTAATCTAAGGCTTTCCTCCTCACCATTTACAACACCACCAATTTTCGTGTCGTCTGCAAACTTACTTATCATACCTCCTATATTCACATCTAAATCATTAATGTACACTACAAACAGTAAGGGTCCCAGCACCGATCCCTGCAGTACACCACTGGTCACAGGCTTTCACTCACAGAAACAACCCTCAGCCATCATCCTCTGCCTCCTTCCACCAAGCCAATTTTGGATCCAATTTGCCAAATTACCCTGAATCCCATGGGCTCTTACCTTCTCAACCAATCTCCCATGCGGGATCTTATCAATAGCCTTACTGAAGTCCATGTAGACGACATCAACTGCTTTACCCTCATCTACACATCTAGTCACCTCCTCGAAAAATTCAATCAAGTTGGTCAGACACCATCTCCCCCTGACAAAGCCATGCTGACCATCCCTGATTAATCCCTGCCTCTCCAAGTTGAGAGTAATCCTGTCTCTCAAAATTTTTTCCAATAGTTTCCCTACCACTGATGTTAGACTCACCGTCCTGTAATTACCTGGTTTATCCCTGCTACCCTTCTTGAATAATGGTACCACATTCGCTGTCCTCCGGTCCTCTGGTACCTCTGCTGTGGCCAGAGAGGATCTGAAAATTTTGGTGAACTTTGTTTTATTTGTTCATCGGATGTGGGCATCGCTGGCAAGGCCAGCAATTATTGCCCATTCCTAATTGCCCTTGAGAAGGTGGTAGTGAGCTGCCTTCTTGAACTGCTGCAGCCCTTGGGGTATAGGTACACGCACAGTGCTGTTCGGAAAGGAGTTCCAGGATTTTGACCCAGCAACAGTGAAGGAACAGCGATATAGTTCCAAGTCAGGATGGTGTGCAGCTTAGAGGGGAACTTGCAAGTAGTGGTGTTCCCATGCATCTGCAGCCCTTGCCCTCCTATCCTAGGTGGTAGAGGTCGCGGGTTTGGAAGGTGCTGTCGAAGGAGCCTTGCTGAGTTGCTGCAGTGAAGGGAGTGAATGTTGAAGGCGGTGGGATTGGGTGCCGATCAAGCGGGCTGCTTTGTCTGCTTAATCAAATTGGGGATGTGCAAGAAGCCAAAGTTGGAGGAGTGCAGAAATCTTGGAGGGTAGTAAGTTTGGAGGAAATTACAGAGAAAGAGTGGACGAGGTGATGGAGGGATTTCAACATAATGGTGAGCATTTTAAAATTCAGGGCATTGCCCGGCAGAGATCCAATGTAGGTCCGTGAGCACAAAATCACAGAATTGTTACAGCCCAGGAGGAGGCCATTTGGCCCATCATGTCTGCACCGGCTCTCCAAAAGAGCTGTTTACCTACTGCCACACCCTGACCTTCTCCCCGTAGCCCTGCACATTCTTCCTCTTCAGATAAGAATCCAATTCCCTCTTGAATGCCTCGATTGAATCTGCCTCCACTTCACTCCAGGCAGTACATTCCCGATAAAGGCTTGCTACCCGACCCAAACCCGACAGGACCCGATGATATGTGTCCGTTTCGGGTCAGGTCGGGTTGCTCTCCTGGGTCCGGCTTTCGGGCTCGGCTCGGGCCAGGTCCTGGTCGGACGCACACAGTATTAATTGGAATTGAAAGGTTTTTTAAAAAGATGAAGATTAGAGCCACGGTGTCAGTGATTGGTCACGAGTTAAACAGAAACTCATGGAGTTGTGCCCAGACAGGTTGTGCCACACTATACCAGTATCTGTATTGCTCAAAATAAACACAGCAATTGCCCGAAGGCTCATAAAATATCATTATACATTACTTAGACTCCTGCTTTACACAGTACACTACGTATGTGTGTAGACTAGAGTGCTGACAGTGATCATTTTATCTTTTTATATAAATACTGTATATTTTATAATAATTAATCACTCAGGACCTTCCTGGTCTCTGCATCTCAGCTGCTCACTGGATAAACTTGCAGCAAGTGTTTCAACCTGTAAAGCAGGAGTCTAGGTAATGTATAATATTTTCTGAGCCTTCGGGCAATTGCTGTGTTTATTTTAAGCAATACAGATACTGGCACAGTGTGGCACAACCTGTCTGGGCACAACTCCATGAGTTTCTGTTTAACTCGTGACCAATCACTGACACCGTGGCTCCAATCTTCATCTTTCTAAACAACCTTTCAAGTCCAGTTACAGTTTTTGTTGCTTATCTGCACAAACCAAAAAAGTGAAAAACGGATTCGGAATCAGAAGGTAGGTAAAGTGAACATTCTGGTGGTCGGCTCAGGCTCGGGCTGGGTGCGGGGGAAAAAAATGGAAGGACTTGGGCTGGGTCGGGTTTTTTTTTTCCCTGACCTGAGCAGGCCTTTAATTCCCAATCCTAACCACTCACTGCGTGACAGTTTTTCCTCCGGTCACTATTGCTTCTTTTGCTAATTACCTTATGCACAGGGGTGATGAGTGTACAGGACTTGGTGCAAGTTAAGATAAGGGCAGCAGAGTTTTGGATGAGCTCAGGTTTAAAGGTGGAATCTAGGCCAGGTTGAGGCAGTGTGCTTAGGTCTCAGTCTGACATCCCCAGTGGAGGAAAAGGAAAATCTGGGTCAGCGTGTAAGGAATGGGTTGACAATTCCATTCCATGTAATTTGCAGGGGAAATCTTCACCCCACAGTGTGGGGCTTGGTCATTTAGACCAGGGGCTCTCAACTGGGGGGCCCGCAAGAAGGTTTCAAAGGGTCACCCAAAAATAACCAATAAAAGCTCTTGTTTCATCCATCGTCTCAATCCACTGCCCAATAATCTTTGTCCAACTCACACTTCTGGATTAGATGTTGCCAATCTGGTTGTTTGGTTTACTTGGATGGGTGATGCAAATCCAATCAGCACAGTGATTACAATGTCAGGACATGGTTGTGTTTCAGACATGACAGGGCAGGGCAATCCACTGCATAGAGAGACACCAAGACTGAGCCAACTGGGACTGCATCAGGCTTATCACCAGCAGCAGCAAAAAGATAGCAAACTTCCTCAATTCATTCGGTAAGGAGCAGCAGCCAGTGAATAATAAATAACAAGCAGTAACCCCAGAGAGTTGTGGAGGCTAGATCACTGAAAGTATTTAAGGAGGAGGTAGATAGATTTTTGAAATATCAGGGAGTTGAGGGCTACGAAGAGCTGGCACGAAAGAGGAGTTGAGGTCTGGGGCAGATCAGCCATGATCTTATTGAATGGTGAGGCAGGCTTGAGGGGCTGAATGGCCTACTCTTGTTCCTATTTCTTATGTTAGTAACAATGGAAACACCAAAAGGATAACTTGCTCATTACACCCACTCACTCCAATAGGTGCCAGTTATACCAGGGCTTAGGGTCTGATTCAGGTCATATCCTACATTAGTTTGTCTCTGACTTGACAGTAGTGGAAAAATAAAACTGCATCTCATTTCCAGTTATCGATTGAAGGGCTAATATATGATCGGGTTTTAAATCATCCGCGTAATCATCTGTGTAATAAATAGACTTAACTGTTCGAGGTAGTTTTGTTCATTCAGAAATATAACTCTAAATATCACAGGCATTTTGGGATTCTTTCACTCGTGAAAGAACATGCTGAATGCCCCAACCCTGATGCTTTATCTCAAGATTGTTTCCCGAATTGCATGCTGCCTTAAGTTAATCAAATCCTAAGCAGCAGCGCATTGAAATCCACCAAACTGAGTATCTTTAAGAGGAACATCTCTTAATTCTTTAACACCAGTGTGTCTAATTCTGCATAGTAAGAAAGGTTTTCTTAAGACCTCCTTCACCATATTGGCAGGAGACAAAAGCTCATCATTCACTTCTTTCCTTTAATTTCCAACCTCTCTCAATGCAGCACTGCCTCAGTACAGCTGTGGAGATTATGTGATCAATCTTCTAGGCATAGAATCATCGAATGGTTACAGTGGAGAAGACGGCCACTTGGTCGTTTGTGTTTGTGCCAGCTCTCTGCAAGAGCAACTCAGCTAGTTCCATTCCCCTGCCCTGCAAATGTTCTCTCTTCAGTCTTGTGTCAGCTGTGCCTCAGTTGGTAGCATTCTTATTTCTGAGATATAAGGTCCTGGGTTCAAGTCCCACTCCAGGGCTCGAGCACAAAAAATAAATAAAGGCTGACACTCCAGCACAGTACTGAGGGAGTGCTGCACTGTTGGAGGTGCTGTCTTTCAAGAGGAGACATTAAACCAAGGCCCCATCTGCTTGCTTGGGTGGATGTAAAAGATCCCATGGTGCTATTTTGAAGAAGAGCAGGGGAGTTCTCCCTGGTGTCCTGGCCAATATTCATCCCTCAATCAACATCAAATAAACAGATTATCTGGTCATTAACAGATTGCTGTTTATGGGAGCTTGCTATGCACAAATTGGCTGTTGTGTTTCCCACATTGCAACAGTGACTACACTTCAAAAATACTTTATTGGCTGTAAAGCACTTTGGGACATCCAATAGTCATGAAAGGCACTATATAAATGCAATACTTTCTTCTTTTCAAGTCTTCCTTGCTTATCCAATTTCCTTTCAAAAGCCACAGTTGAATCTGCCTCCACCACACTCTCAGGCAGTGCATTCCAGATCCTAACCACTCGCTGCGTAAAGAAAGTTCTTCCTCGGGTCACTGTTGCTTCTTTTGCCATCCATCTTAAATCTGTGCCCTCTCGTTCTCGAGCCTTCCACCAATGGAAACAGTTTCTCTCTATCTACTCTGTCTAGACCCCTCATGATTTTGAACACGTTAAGTAAAACAAAAATATAAATAAATATATATGTTTCTTTGTATAACTAATGTTCATACAGAAAAGGTACTTGCTTGTGTTTCAGGGGGTCAGTGCAATTTTTATAACATGGGAGATGGGACTCAGAAGCAAAAAGGTTGAGAACCCCTTGATTTAGACGAGCAGGGTTTGATAGCCATTTTGTTCTCTGTTCACTGATCTCAGGCAGGGATGATCTCTGTGCATCCAGATCAGGGAGTGGGAGCAAATAGTCAGCCAGGAATCCTGTCAGGGTATCATTATCCAGTGACGTCTGCTGAATATGTACATGTGAGCATGGGGGAGGGGCAAGGGGTTGGGGTAATGATGCTTAGGTGTTGCTGTCATAGTCAAATAGCACATGGACACTCCCCAGCTTGCCTAGTTGGGTGGGAGGGAGCTGTCAGTACCTGTGCAGCTGTACCCACTCACGGATCTTCATATTGGGATGGTGGGATGTGTAACTACCCAGTATGGGGCTCCTACAGATTTAAGTGAGGATGGAGCAGGTGTTAGGAAGTTATCTCAGTGGGTAGCACTTTAACATTGTCATTATGAAGGCTATGGGTTCAATTCTGATGCCAAAGACTCAAACATAAAATCTAGCCTGACAGTCCACTGCAGTACCGAGGGAATGCAGCACTGTCTGAGGTGCTCTTTCAGATGAGTTTTTAAAAAATATTTGTTCATGGGCTGTGGGTATCACTGGCTAGACCAGCATTTGTTGCCCATTCCTAATTGCCCTTGAACTGAGCGGCTTGCTAGGTCATTTAAGAGTCAACCACATTGCTGTGGGTCTGGAGTCATATGTCGGCCAGACCAGGTAAGGATGGGAGATTTCCTTCCCTAAAAGGACATTAGTGAACCAGATGCGTTTTTATAACAATCAACAATGGTTTCATGGTCACTATTAGACTAGCTTTTAATTCAAAATTTATTAATTGAATTCAAATTTCACCATCTGCCATGGTGGGATTTGAACCCATGTCTGCAAAGCAATAGCCTGGGCTTCTGGATTACTAGTCCAGTCACATTGCTACTAGGTCACCATCTTCCCCCTAGGGCCTATCTGAGGCCCTGTCTGCCCTTTCAAGTGGGAATAAAAGATTCAGTGGCACTATGTTAAAGAGCAAGAGAGTTTCCCCAGTATCCTGGGCAATATTTATCTGTCAACCAGAAACAGATTGCTGTTTGTGGGAGCTTGCTGTGTGCAAATTGGCTGCTGCATTTCCTACATTACAATGGTGACTACACTTCAAAAATCATATATTGGCTGTAAAGTGCTTTGGGATATCCGGAGGTTCTGAAAGGCACTATATAAATGCAAGTTCTTTCTTCCTTTAAAACCATAGTTTTGTGCCTGACATTTGTTTACATTTTAGTCTCCTTTTCCTCCCAGTGAAGAAAGGCCTTGGTGAAGTGAGTGGCCTTGTTAAAGAGAGAGTGTGTGGGTTTTATTGTGCGTGTGGCAAGGGAGCGGGGGAGGGGATTGAGACACTAATACTTCATGAATAACTCAGTAGATAATGAGGGAGCGACGTGGCTACACAGCATCACAAGCAACCATTGGGGCCCACCATTACAGGCCTGGGGTCAAAGGTCACACAGGAAGGAAGCATATTTCAGCAGCAAAGGGAGCTGAAAGAATCTTGCACTGCAATTTCCTGCCACCATTGCAGTCTACGAGCAGGTCTTAATTTACTCCACATTCCCTCTCGGCAGCCTGCAACACACTCACAGAGGGGGAGGCGGTGGGGGTGGGGAGAAGGAAATGAATGCTCTAGGACACCAGTGCTGGCAGGAAGCTGCTGTGGCTATTCACTAAGAAGCACAATAGTCCCTTAAAGGATGTCAACCTTGGCTCAGTGGGTAGCGTTCTCTCCATTCTGTGTCAGAAGACTACAGAGACTTGAGCCCATATCCAGGCTGTCATTCCCAGTGCCAGTACTGAGGGAGTGCTGCACTATCAGACGTGCCGTCCTTCGAATGAGATGTTAAAACAACGCCCTGTCTGCCCTCTCGTGTGGACGTTAAAGATCCCATAGCACTACTTTGAAGAGCAGGAGTTCTCCCCAGTGTCCTGGCCAATATTTATCCCTCAACCAATATCACAAAAAACAGATCTCATTATGACATTGCTGTTTGTGGGAGCTTGCTGTGCACAAATTGGCTGCTGTGTTTCCTACATTATCATAGTGAAGTACCTCATCAGCTGTAAAATGCTTTGGGATGTCCTGGGGATATATAGTGAGTGAACCAAACTGGAAAAATCCTTTTCTGATAAAAGGTCATCGACCTGAAACATTAACTCTGTTTCTCGCAGATGCTGCCTGACCTGCTGAGTATTTCCAGCATTTTCTGTTTTTATTTCAGATTTCCAACATCCACTTTTGCTTTTTTGTCTTGAAAAAATCCTTTCCTCTTTCATCCCTGTTAGATCAGTTTCTTGCACTACAGTACATGAGGTTCCTCACTGCACTTGCCATTGCAGGTTATATTTACAATATACATATATGTTACATGTCAAACATTCTCTGGTGTATTCAGCCCAAGGGGATTTACACTGTTTCCAGCCCCTCGGTTCACTATGGCGGGAGGGCCTTACACAGTGGTCTTTCCGCGTTGAGCCTTTGTGGTGGCTGCCCCAAGCTTTTGTGCGTCCCTCAGTACATAGGCCTGGACCTCAGAGTTGGTTTGTATTTATGCTCCACATGAGCTTCCTCCCACTCCTCTGCATCTCACCCGATCAACAGATCTTTCTATTCCTTTCTCACTCAAGTATTTATCTAGTTTCTCCTTAAATGCATCTAAGCTATTCACCTCAACCACTCCAAGTGGTTGCAAGTTCCACATTCGCACCACTCTTTGGGTAAACAAGTTTCTCCTAAATTCTTTATTGGATTTATTGGTGACTATCTCATATTTATGGACCCTATAAGTTTATCACACTGGACAGAGCAAAGACTATGGAACCCAACAATATCCTGGCTGTGGTGCTGAAGACTTGTCCGCCAGAGCTGGCCGTGCCTTAAGCCAAGCTGCTCCAGTGCAGCTAAACACTGGCATCTACCTGACAATGTTGAAAATTGCCCAGGTATGTCCTGTCAACAAAAAGCAGAACAAATCCAATCTGGCCAATTACCGCCCCATCAGTCTACTCTTGATCATCAGCAAAGTGAACCATTTATTTAAATGCATCTCATTCATAAAACAACCCAGATGTGTAATCACACCCAGGACAAAGCACGTTATAAAACAGAGGCGATTACTTCTTGGTGATGTGCGTTTTCACAGTGATCTACAACTTGCAGAATAAGACTAATTGGTGCTGTGGAAAGAGATGCAGTGGTTTTTGTCGAGGTTCATCCCAAGCAGCTCTGTAACACAGGAGTCTGTGCTCTACGGGCTGTTCCCAGGGACGCACACCGAGACAAACATCAACTGCTGCTGGAGGACTATCAATTCGGTGAAAGACGCCCTTTGGTCTGCCCGAAACTTGCTGGTCTTCCAGCGCAAAGAGATGTCCACGACCGAATGTTGCAGACTAGCACATTCCAAGGTCCAGGACTACGTGCTGAGGGACGCACTAAAGCTTGGGGCAGCCGCAGCAAAGGCTCAATGGGGAAAGAGCACAGTGCAAGGTCCCCCCGCCAAGCTGAACTGAGGGGCTGGATCCATGGGAAACCCCTCGAACTGTATCGGGAAAATTTCTGTCTCCTGTATAATGTAAAAATGTATCTGGCAGGACAAATGTGAAATGGAAGGGTTGTGAGGCAACTCATGATTGTATTGAAGGAAACTGATCACCTTTGCACTGTTTGTATTTTTTGACTTGATGCTGTTTTAAACTGTTTGGGAATGTAATTTTTACAGATTTTTATGAATAAAGTATATTTTGGAAATTAAAAAAAAGTAATTGGTGCTGTGATAACATCATTGCATCTACTTATACCTGCAGTCACTTTAAAACAACTGAGCAACAACCAAAACTGCCTCACAGGAGATGCTGCTGTACAATAGTGAGGAAAGAAAGAAAAACTTGCATTTATATAGCACTTTTCATGACCACCGGAAGTCCCAAAGCACTTTACAGCCAATGAAGTACTTTTGAAGTGCAATCACTGTGTAATGTCAGAAATGCAGCAGCCAATTTTCACACAGTAACTTCCTACAAACAGCAATGTGATAATGACCGGATAATCTTGTTTTTGTGTTGTTGATTGAGGGATAATTATTGGCCAGGACACCAGGGAGAACTCCCCTGCTCTTCTTTGAAATAGTGCAATATCCACCTGAATGGGCAAACAGGGCCTCAGTTAAATGGCACATCCGAAAGTGGGCACCTACGATATTTCAGCATTCCCTTAGTACTGCACTGGAGTGTCAGCCTTGATTGTTACGCTCAAATCCTGGAGGCACTCCCCCTCTCCCACCCCCAGATTCAGCAGCCCCATCCTCCTTACTAGAGCATGGCTACCCGACCCAAACCCGACAGGACCTGACAACGTGTCGGGTTCTGGTCGGGTCTGGTTGGGTCAGGTCGGGCCGGATCGGACACACTCTATCACCACCTCCGGTACGTGGCTCCAATGTTAATGTACTTTTTGGACTTGAGATGTTGTTTAGTCACAGTTTTTTTAAGCTTCTGCAGATAAGCAACAAAGTGAGAAACGGAAGCTAGGTTAACTGATGGTCGGGTCAGGGACGGGGAAAAAATGAAAGGACTGAGGCTGGGTCGGGCTCGGGCTCGGGCGTGGTTCTGTCGGGCTCGGGTTGGGTTTCATTTGCAGACCCGAGCCGGCCTTTTTTCCTTCCCCTACATCCAGTAACACAGTGTTTGAGATGGAAGGTTGCAGTGTATTTGGGTGGCCTTGAACTTCACCCAGCCACAAATAACGACTGGCCACTTGGGTGAGAGACTAACCTTTGAATTGTATCCTTGTATCCAAAAAACAGTTTCAGGGGAGTTGGCAGGGCAGAACTGGTAAGAAAAAAAAAGTCTCAAGAACAACACCTCCGAGGGGTCTAATGCTGACCGGGAGTTTTTTTTATTATTAAAGTTGTTTGTTCAGGATATCCCAGTGATAGTTGAAGTTTAACTTCCAATTTCCAATGGCCTCCTGCCAAGGCTGACTCATGGATATAATACTGTACTTGGGAAAAACAACCAGGAAACAGGAGAAAACACGGAGGCAGCACATGTCAAAACGGAACAGGAGACGGACACACGTACAGTGACTTTGGATCAGGTTATCACAGGTGGAGGACTGGACACCTTTTTTTTAAAAAAGGCTTATTTTTGAGGAAAAACCCAATTTTCGCTCTATTAATAAAAGCACACCTGATTGCCACTCTTAAATACATGAAGGAATGCTTATTAACGGAAAGAAACTGAAGAATTGTGTCCTACTATACTGTCAAATTGCACTGGATCATGGAAGGTTTTACTTTTGTGATTATACAAATGAATTTACACAGGAACTCGCAGCCTAACCAGCGCAACTTCAGGCACATATTGGGTGCAATTTCTCGATTGAGCCCGAAGCAGAAACTCTTATATTTACCCTTATATTTCCAGATCAATGTCACAAATAGGCTGCTTCACAGATGGAAAAGTAGACGCAGAGTGGCAGCGTAGAGTCATACAGCAAAGAAGGAGGCCATTCAGCCCATCGTGCCTGCAGCGGTTCTTTGAAAGAACTGTCCAATTAGACCCACTCCCTCCTGCTCTTTCCCCAGAGCTCTGCAAATTTCTCCTTTTCAAGTATATATCTAATTCCCTCTTGAAACTAATTATTGAATGTGCTTGCACAACCTTTGCCAGATCACTACAACATGCTGCATTAAAAAAAAATTCTTCTCCTCTCCCGTTTGGTTCTTTTGCCAATTACCTTAAATCTGTTCTCCTGTGGTTACCCGATAGTGGAGAAGAGGAAGGTGCCCCCCCCCCAACTCCACCGTCTGCACCCCCCCACCCCACTCCACCATCTGCCCCCCCCCCAACTCCACCGTCTGCCACCACCACCCCCCCCCACTCCACCATCTGCCACCCCCCCCGCCAACTCCACCGTCTGCCACCCTCCCACCACCACCAGTCACTTCTGTAGGTGATCAGAGAGGGAGTGAGGCGGAGATTGCATGGATAGGCAAGAAGGCATTTTACAGAGCTATATGTCTGAATTTTATATTATTGTTCAGCCCTCAAGAAGTAACCCTCCTGTTTCTGAGGTGAGGTGAAGAAAGTGGAGGATGGACAAGAGGCCAGAATTGGAGGAGTGCAGATATCTCAGAGGGTTGTAGGACTGAAGGAGATTACAGAGATAGGGAGGGGCGAGGTCATAGAGGGATTTGAACACAAGGGGCTGAATTTTATGAGGCCTCCGCGTTGGCGTGGTCATGACGGGGGGGCCCGGAAAATTCATCTGGGAGAGGCCCACCACGACCCCCGACGCCAAGAAGATCCTGCCGTATTTTACCAGTGGCAGCGAGGCCTCAGTGTGGCCCCTCCCCCCCGCCTGACGTAAAATAAATGCAAATTAACTTACCTTGTCCTGGCGACCATCCTATGCCGATCTTCTGGCTGCCAGTCGCAACACACTTGCCTTTGGAACTCCGTTCGGAATTCCGAGGTGCGAGACTGGTGGGGGTGGGGAAGAAGTGGAAATTTCAGGGGGGGGGGGGTTGGGGGGGGGTGGGGGTAGCGGGTAAACCACTCCGCTTGGTTGCAAGGATGGTGGGAAAGGGTTTAGGGTCAAAGGGAGTAAAAAGTTTGGGGGTGAAAACTCACTTTTTGGGGGGATAGGAGAAAAAAAAATCAACAGATTATTCATTACGGGGTGGAGGGAGGGGGGAGCTGGGAGAGGGGGATTGGAAGTGTTAATAAAATTTTATTTCAATTCTGTGACAACCCTGTCTCTTTAAACATTGAGATGGCACTGAGGGGTAAGCCCTTTACAAATGGCGTTGGTGCCTGTGCGGCAGCGCCTGACACCGTTGCTGGAGACAGAATGGCCGCCCCCTCTGTGTCATCGGGGGCGGTCGCTCCAGCCCCTCCATTTAAATGAGACCCTGCGCGAAATATCGTGGGGGCTCAGAGACGTCGCATCCACGCCTGAAGGCCGCCGACGTCAAAGTGCGCCGCCCAAGGATGAGTTTTGAAAATTTGAGGCATTGCCAGACCAGGAGCCAATGTAGGTCAGTGAGCACAATGGGAGTCAGCAGCACCATTTGGGGTATGGGAAAGAGAGAGAAAGGATCATCATAGGTAATAAATATCCGGAAAAGTAGAGACTTTTTCAGTGACTAAAACTGGGAACAAAATCCTTTAAGAGAACCTACCCACATTTTTAATACCAAATTAAAGAAATGCAAAAGAAAAGATTTGGACTCTGATCTCTATCCCAGGCCTAATAGACTGTACCACAGTGGAAGCCTGGGTTAATTATTAGTTACTGGCTGCATAAAAGCTGATAGAAATGTTTTGGATGTTTGGCTGAAACAGCCAAGATTTGTCGATTGGTGTTTAAATTAGCTGGTGTTACCGAGCAGAAAGAACAATAGCAGATTGTCAACCCAGTGAAATAAATCTATTTAACCCCTTGATACTGTCTCTGCTTCCCAATAAATCAAGAGGCAGTCGGGGGCCTGAGAAGCCTGGGGCTGAATTGCCACGAGGACATTCCTACATAAACTGATGGCCGGTGAACAGTTTCGCATTCAGTCAGGGCAATTGCCATAGCTTTGGTGACTACTCTCCTTTTTAAAAAAATTCATTCATGGGATGTGGGCGTCGCTGGCCAGGCCAGCATTTATTTCCCAACCCTAATTGCCCTTGAGAAGGTGGTGGTGAGCTGCCTTCTTGAACCGCTGCAGTCCATGTGGGGTAGGTACACCTACAGTGCTGTCAGGAAGGGAGTTCCAGGATTTTGACCCAGTGACAGTGAAGGAACGGCGATATGGCTCCAAGTCAGGATGGTGTGTGACTTGGAGGGGAACTTGCAGGTGGTGGTGTCCCCATGCATCTGCTGCCCTTGTCCTTCTAGTTGGTAGAAGTCATGGGTTTGGAAGATGCTGTCAAAGGAGCATTGGTGAGTTGCTGCAGTGCATCTTGTAGATGGTACACACTGCTGCCACTGTGCGTCGGTGGTGGAGGGAGTGAATGTTGAAGGTGGTGGAGGGAGTGAATGTTGAAGGTGGTGGATGGGGTGCTGATCAAGTGGGCTGCTTTGTTCTGGATGCTGTCGAACTTCTTGAGTGTTGTTGGAGCTGCACTCATCCAGGCAAGTGGAGAGTATTCCATCACACTCCTGACCTGTGCCTTGTAGATGGTGGGCAGGCTTTGGGGAGACAGGAGGTGAGATACTCGACGCAATTCTCTCTTGTTTGAGATGGTCATTGCCTGGCACTTGTGTGGTGCGAATATTACTTGCCACTTATCAGCCCAAGCCTGGATGTTGTCCAGGTCTTGCTGCATCTGGGCACGGGCTGCCTCATGAGCTAATTCGTATGTTTAGTATCTGAGGAGTCGCGAATGGTGCTGAACATTGTGCAATCATCAGCGAACATCCCCACTTCTGGCCTTATGATGGAGGGAAGCAGTTGAAGATGGTTGGACCTAGGACACTACCCTGAGGAACTCTTGCAGTGATGTCATGGGACTGAGATGATTGACCTCCAATAACCACAATCATCTTCCTTTGTGCTATGTGTGACTCCAACCAGCAGAGAGATTTCCCCCTGATTCCCATTGACTCCAGGTTTGTTATGACTCCTTGATGCCATACTCGGTTAAATGCTGCCTTGATGTCAAGGACAGTCACTCTCACCTCACCTCTGGAGTTCAGCTCTTTTGTCCATGTTTGGACCAAGGCTGTAAATGAGGTCAGGAGCTGAGTAACCAGATAGCCATTATGTGTTTCTTAGCTTACCTTAGCTGGTCCCGTCATCAAGCTATCAAGTCTCTGTCTTACGGATTTCAGGATGACTGGCAACCAACAACTACTTGTGTTTATATAGCACCTTTATGTAGTAAATTTTTTAAAATTCTTTCATGGGATGTAGGCTTGCTGACAGAGCCAGCATTTGTTGCCCATCCCTAATTGAGTGACTTGCTAGACCATTTCAGAGAGCAGTTAAGAGTGAATCACATTGCTGTGGGTCCAGAGGCACATGTAGGCCAGACCAGGTAAGGACAGCAGATTTCCTTCCCTAAGGGACATTAATGAATCAGATGGGTTTTTAGGACAATCAATGATAGTTTCATGGCACCATTACTGAGACTGGCTTTCAATTCCAAATTTTTGTTAATTAATTGAATTTAAATTCCACCAGATGCCATGGTGGGATTTGAACCCATATCTCCAGGGCACTGGACTGGGCCTCTGTATTACTAGTTCAGTGACATTACCATTCTGTCACCGTCTCCCCATCACCAGCCCACAGGAGTGTTTATCAGACAAAATTTGTCGCCTCACAAGGGGAATCCAGCAGGGCTAGAACACCCTTACACAGCCCACAGTCAGAGGCAGAGTCACTTACTGTCAATGCTCTAGAAAGGCTTAGGAACAGCCAATGGGTGCAACAGGTCCGTACTGGAGTTTATGCTCCACACAAGTCTCATTCCACCCTATCAGCAAAACCTCTATTCCTCTCTCCCTCATGTGTATATCTAGCTTCCCCTTAAGGGGCGGCACAGTGGCGCAGTGGTTAGCACCACAACCTCACAGCTCCAGCGACCTGGGTTCAATTCTGGGTACTGTCTGCGTGGAGTTTGCAAGTTCTCCCTGTGTCTGCGTGGGTTTCCTCCGGGTGCTCCGGTTTCCTCCCACCGCCAAAAAACTTGCAGGTGATAGGTAAATTGGCTGTTATAAATTGCCCCTAGTGTAGGTAGGTGGTAGGGCATATGGGGTTACTGTAGGGTTAGTATGGATGGATGGGTGGTTGTTGGTTGGCACAGACTCGGTGCTGTTTCTCTAAACTAAACTAAAAAATGCATCTATGTTATTCACCTCAACCACTCCCTGTGGTAACAAGTTCCACATTCTCACCACTCTCTGGATAAAGAAGCTTCTCCTGAATTCCCTATTGGATGTATTAGTGACTGTCTTATATTTATGACCCCAGTTCTGGAGTCCCACAGAACTGGAAACATTTTCTTTACATCTACACTATAATAATTAATAATTTAATAATTTTAAAGACCTCCATCAGTCATCGCTCAGCCTTCTCTCTTTTTTTTTAAAAAAAGAGAAACGAGGCCCAGCCTGTTCAGTCTTTTCCGATAGTTATAACCGTTCATCCTTGCAAAAGAACTTGCACTTATATAAAACCTTTCATGACCTCAGAACATCGCAAAGTGATGCACAACCGATGGCTTTCTGAAGAGCATTTGGCCTTTACTTCCGCAACAACAAGAACCTGCATTTATATAGCACCTTTAATGTAGCAAATTGTCCCAAGGTGCTTCACAGGAGTGTTATCAAACAAAATTTGACACCAAGCTGCATAATGAGATTTTCGGTTGGATCAAAGTGGTTTTCAGGAGAAAGAGGTAGAGAGATTTAGAGAGGAAATTCTTCACCCTCCTCCCAAACTAGACACCTCAACACGTTAGATATCTCACCCCAGCTCTTGATGATGCTTTCAGACTGATAGACAGGCTTCCCCCAATGCTGTGCATCTCTTTCTTTCTTCCCCTCCCACTACCTGCAATCGCACCGACAGATTGACTGTTGCATGTTCCTCACTGCATTGACAGGTTTTCCCCCTCTACCCCTTGTTACTGGAATGCCCAATGGATGGGCTTAGGTAAGGTCAGAAGCTATTTCTGATCTTTGTAACCTCCTCTAACCCTACACCCTCTGAGATCTCTGTAACCTTTTCCAACCTTACCCCCTCCCTCAATTCTGGCCTCTTGTGCATCCCCTGATTTTCATCGCTCCACCATTGGTGACTGTGCCTCCAGGTGCTTGGGCTCTCAGCTCTGGAAGTCCAAGTTATTGTACAGTCACAGAGTCATTTAGGGCACAGGAGTAGGCCATTTGGCCCATCTAGTCCATGACAGCTCTCCATGAAGCAATCCAGTTAGTCCCACTCCTCTGCTTGATCTCCGTTGCCCTGCAAGTTTAGTTCCTTCAAGTGCCCATCCAATTTCCTTTTGAAATTATTCACTGTCTCCACTTCCAACCGCTGCATAAAAAAGTTCTTCCTCACTTCCACCCGGCATCTCTTACCCAAAATCTTCATTCTGTGCCCTCTAGTCCTTGTACCATCAGTGAATGGGAAAAGTTTTTCCTGATCTAACTTATCTATTCCTGTCATAATCTTGTACACTTCTACTAAATCTCCCCTCAATCTCCTTTGCTTTCAGGAGAACAACCTCAGCTTTTCCAACCTACCCTTGTTAACTAAACTCCTCCATCCCTAGAACCAGTCTGGTAAATCTCTGCACCTTCTCAAGGAGCCTCACATCCTTCCCAAAGTGTGACGACCCAGAACTGGACACAATACACTAGCTGGCCCTAAACTCTGGAATTCCCTTTTTAAACCTCTTTGCCCCTCTCTTCCCCTTTAAAATGCTCCTTAAATTCTATCTCTTTGACCAAACTGTCCTAGTATCTCTTTCTTTGGCTCTGTGTCAATATTTGTCTGGCTCTGTAAAGTGCTTTGGGATGTTCTACTACATCAAAGACACTGTATAAATGCGTTGTTGTTGACACTACAGCTTTAGGGAGGGGAGGAGAATATCGAGGGGTGGGGGAGTGATTCAGCAGGATGAATATCACAGATCCACAACCTGCTCTGTTCCATCGTCCCCCACAGAAGCTCATCAATAGTTCCGAAGAAGGGTCACTGACCCGAAACGTTAACTCTGCTTCTCTTTCCACAGATGCTGCCAGACCTGCTGAGTGAATCCGGCATTTCTTGTTTTTGTTTCAGATTTCCAGCATCCGCAGTATTTTGCTTTTAATTTATTACTCATCAATAGTTAGCCTGTTTGCTGTGTCCTGTCACACGACAGGACCTCAGATCGAGCTGCCGGTCCAGATTCCAAGCTGCATGCCAATGCACTGATCTTTCTAAGATGGCCATCATGCGCTAGAGGTGACCAACATTTTGTTCTCCTGTTTCCAATCAGCAGTAAGTAGGACAAGCGAGGGTTAAAGCTGTAGAGAGGGAGCTGTGATTTAACCCATCGAACACTGAAAGAAAATCAACACAAAATATATTTCCCTGAACATCAGTGCTGAATTTCCATCTCCAAATTCAGCCGGTTTGTATATTTCTCCGGTGGTGTTCTGGGAACCTGTAGGAAATTGGTTTCCATCAAAAGGTTAATGCACGACACAGCGTTTTACAGCCTGTAGCTGACCCTCCGCCCTCACACAGTTAAAAGCTTTAAAATGTCATGGGATTTTTTTTTTACTCTGCTCCTCAGGCAAGACCAGTACCAGCCAAATAAATGATTATATACACACACACACACACACACACACGTACATACATACACAGACACACACTCACATGTACACACACATGTACACATACTCACATGTACATACACACACACACACACACATGTGAGTTACTCTGCCACAACTGGCATAACCTCTGTTCTCCCTTTTTCTTTGCATTCTCACCTATACCCTACTCCCTGACCAAACCCA
Source organism: Heterodontus francisci (assembly GCF_036365525.1). Taxonomy (NCBI): domain Eukaryota; kingdom Metazoa; phylum Chordata; class Chondrichthyes; order Heterodontiformes; family Heterodontidae; genus Heterodontus; species Heterodontus francisci. The sequence goes on from NC_090403.1 coordinate 53,712,778, forward strand.
CGTTCCATCAGGACAGGAGGAGGCCATTCAGCATCTCGCTGTTATTCAGTCAGATCATGGCTGATATATACCTCACCTCCATTTACCCCGTCTTTACTTCATATCCCTTAATACCCTTACCTAACAGAAAATCTATCAATCTCAGTCTTGAAAAGCTCAATTGACTCCCCCCCACCCCTCCCCCCCCCTCCCTCAGCATCCACAAACTCTTTGGTGTTGGGGTTTGGGGATTGGGGTGGGGGAAGTGGTGGCGAGGAGGGGAGGCAGAGAGAGTTCCAAAGTTCCACGACCCTTTGTGTGAAAAAAATGCTTTCTGATTTCACTCGCCAGCAGCCTCACTCTCATTCTAAGATTGTGGCCCCCATGTTCAGGATTCACAACAATAACGGATGGGCCAATTTGCATAATCCGATTGTAGTCTGTGTGTTAACGAGTCTGACATGTCAGCAGCTGTGGTGTTGTTCAACCATCGACGGAGCTATCAGGGCGTGGGGTGCGGGGGATGGGTAAGGTGGATGGGTGGGGGGAGGGGAGAGGAGGAGAGTTGTGGAGTGACGCCCAAGCGGAGCCTCTCTGTCTCTCTTTCTAACCCTATTCACTGGGCGTCAGGCTGCGCACAATGATCCCCAGGCCCCTTTTTCTGTGCTGCCGGGACCCTGCAGTTCAGCAGCAGGAACAAAGCCTGGCCTCACAGCAGATGTTGCTCAATGACAATAAAGAGGCTCCAATTCTAGGTGCGAGTCATCAGCAGAAAACCACAATCACAATTATAGCCCCTTTACTGCAGTAAAAACATCCCAAGATGCTTCATGGGAGCGTTATCAAACAAAATTTGATACTGAGCCACATAACAAGATATTAGGACCAGTGACCAAAAGCTTGGTCAAAGTGGTAGGTTTTAGGGAGTGTTTTAAAGGAGGGAGATGGAGAGGTTTAGCAAGGGGATTCCAGAGTTTAGGCAGAGGCTGCTGAAGGCAGGGCTGCCAATGGTGGAGCAATTAAAATCGGCGATATGCCAGAGGCCAGAATTGGAGGATTGTAGGGATGGAGGACCCAGATAGGGAGCGGGGTGTGCACGTAGGGCTAAACGTTATACCACGGTTTTCAGTGGTCACACAAAAACAGAAAAATTATGGAGAGTGATCCCAACGCTAGGAAAAGTCCCGGAACCCCGTTTAATAAAAAGTGGAACTTGAACCTAGCTGATTTCCCATTAAATAAACAAACCTGCATTTATATAGCGCCTTTCATGGCCTCAGGACATCTCAACACAACCAATGAAGTACTTTTTAAAATGCAGTTATTTAGGAAATGCAGCAGCCAATTTGCACACGGCAAGCTCCCACAAACGATAAACGTAATAATGATCAGATCATCTGTTTTAGTGACATTGGTTGAGGGATAAATATTGACCAGGCCACTGGGGAGAACTCCCCTGCTCTTCTTTCCAATAGTGCCCGGGATCATTTACATCCACCTGAGAGGGCAGATGTGACCTCAGTTTAACATCTCGTCCAAAATGCTGCAAAAACTCCACAATAACCAGTGAGAGATTAGGTTGGAATTTCGTAAAAGTTGGTAAATGGGAAGTGATTTAAGCTATTGGGAATCCCATAGTGTGGGAGTGTATGGGAAGTGATTTGTTCCATTGGAATTCTATACATGGAGTTTTTGCAGAATCCATTGAACTAGTGCCACACTTCTTACTTTCCCTTTTATTTCTGAATAGTAGTCTGCAGCTCCTCATGGGAGCTGGACAGTGGCTCAGTGGGTCACGCTCGGAGACAGAAGGTTGTGGGTTTAAGTCCCATTCCACAGAATTGAGCACAAAATTAAGGCCGACACTCACAGCGCTGTACTGTATGGCATGATTTGTTAAACTGAGGACCTGTCTGCCTTTTCAGCTGTCTGTAAAGGATCTCATAGCACTATTTTGAAGAAGGCCTTAGCGTGTTTTTTCTGGTCCAGTAGAGGTGGTCTTGACATTACAACCGTGGGGGAGGGGGGCGGGGGGGGGGGGGGGCGGGGAAGGTGGGGCACTGTTGGAGTTCCTGCTTGCTGGCAGGAAACTCGCCTGGAGCCCTCCCCGAATGGACGACCTCCCACCCAGGATACTAGGCCTCGGTCATAGACAGGTCAGACGCAAATGAGGGCCTTTTGAAAAGCACTCAATAACTTGTGGGCCACTCAATTTTCAGCAAGGGCAGGGGAGGGAGAAGAATTGACAGGTAGAGAGAGAAAAAAGCTACACAAATAAACATTCCCTGTCACTTTGATGAGTCGCCGCCACTGTGAGCAATTCCCCAAAACATCTGTAAACACAAGATGATTCAGGAAGGTGGTATAGTTTGCTAAGTGAATCATTCCACTCCACTGGGCTCAAGGTATCACTAAATCCTCTCATACTTACTGTTCCATCAGCCAAAACCTGCATAGAAATTATAGCTCGGGAACTGGCCACTTGGCTCAAACTGCCTGCGTCAGTGTTTGACCACAACCAGTTCCACCACAAAGGTTGTGAGTGTCACCTTTGTAACTAATATATCCCACACCCCTCACTGTAACACACAGATATATCCCACACACTCACTGTAACAATCTCTGATATAGCCTCCACCCCTCACTGTAACACTCCCTGTGTTCTCCCTGTGTCTGCGTGGGTTTCCTCAGGGTTTCCTCCCACATGCCAAAGACTTGCAGGTTGATCGGTTAATTGGCCATTTTAAATTGCCCGTAGTATAGGTAAATAGTAGGGAAATATAGGGACAGGTGGGGATGTGGTAGGAATGTGGAATTAGTGTAGGATTAGTATAAATGGGTGGAGTAGCATGGAGTGGGCTTCGCCATCAGAAACTCCTTGCTCAGCATGATAGAGCCTCCCTCAAATGGCTCGGAACGCATACTGTCCATCCGACTGCTCACCACCTCTGGTCCAGTACACCTACTCAGCATCTATGCTCCAACACTCTGTTCCGCACCTGAAGCTAAAGACCAGTTCTATGAACAACTCCATAACATCATTAGCAGCATCCCCAACACCGAACACCTATTCCTGCTGGGGGACTTTAATGCCAGGGTTGGGGCCGACCATGACTCATGGCCCTCCTGCCTTGGGCGCTATGGCGTTGGAAGGATGAATGAGAACGGGCAGAGACTGCTTGAGTTGTGTACCTATCATAACCTCTGCATCACCAACTCGTTCTTTCACACTAAACCCTGTCACCAGGTTTCATGGAGGCACCCAAGATCACGTCGTTGGCACCAGCTAGACCTCATTGTCACAAGGCGAGCCGCCTTAAACAGTGTTCAAATCACACGCAGCTTCCACAGTGCGGACTGCGACACCGACCACTCCCTGGTGTGCAGCAAGGTTAGACTCAGACCAAAGAAGTTGCATCATTCCAAGCAGAAGGGCCACCCGCGCATCAACACGAGCAGAATTTCTCACCCACAGCTGTTACAAAAATTTCTAAATTCACTTGTAACAGCCCTTCAAAACACTCCCACAGGGGATGCTGAGACCAAGTGGGCCCACATCAGAGACGCCATCTATGAGTCAGCTTTGACCACCTACGGCAAAAGTGCGAAGAGAAATGCAGACTGGTTTCAATCTCATAATGAAGAGCTGGAACCTGTCATAGCCGCTAAGCGCATTGCACTTTTGAACTACAAGAAAGCCCCCAGCGATTTAACATCCGCAGCACTTAAAGCAGCCAGAAGTACTGCACAAAGAACAGCTAGGCGTTGCGCAAACGACTACTGGCAACACCTATGCAGTCATATTCAGCTGGCCTCAGACACCGGAAACATTAGAGGAATGTATGATGGCATGAAGAGAGCTCTTGGGCCAACCATCAAGAAGATCACCCCCCTCAAATCTAAATCGGGGGACATAATCACTGACCAACGCAAACAGATGGACCGCTGGGTTGAGCACTACCTAGAACTGTACTCCAGGGAGAATGCTGTCACTGAGACTGCCCTCAATGCAGCCCAGCCTCTACCAGTCATGGATGAGCTGGACATACAGCCAACCAAATCGGAACTCAGTGATGCCATTGATTCCCTAGCCAGCGGAAAAGCCCCTGGGAAGGACAGCATTACCCCTGAAATAATCAAGAGTGCCAAGCCTGCTATACTCTCAGCACTACATGAACTGCTATGCCTGTGCTGGGACGAGGGAGCAGTACCCCAGGACATGCGCGATGCCAACATCATCACCCTCTATAAAAACAAAGGTGACCGCGGTGACTGCAACAACTACCGTGGAATCTCCCTGCTCAGCATAGTGGGGAAAGTCTTTGCTCGAGTCGCTCTGAACAGGCTCCAGAAGCTGGCCGAGCGCGTCTACCCTGAGGCACAGTGTGGCTTTCGTGCAGAGAGATCGACTATTGACATGCTGTTCTCCCTTCGTCAGATACAGGAGAAATGCCGTGAACAACAGATGCCCCTCTACATTGCTTTCATTGATCTCACCAAAGCCTTTGACCTCGTCAGCAGACGTGGTCTCTTCAGACTACTAGAAAAGATCGGATGTCCACCAAAGCTACTAAGTATCATCACCTCATTCCATGACAATATGAAAGGCACAATTCAACATGGTGGCTCCTCATCAGAGCCCTTTCCTATCCTGAGTGGTGTGAAACAGGGCTGTGTTCTCGCACCCACACTTTTTGGGATTTTCTTCTCCCTGCTGCTTTCACATGCGTTCAAATCCTCTGAAGAAGGAATTTTCCTCCACACAAGATCAGGGGGCAGGTTGTTCAACCTTGCCCGTCTAAGAGCGAAGTCCAAAGTACGGAAAGTCCTCATCAGAGAACTCCTCTTTGCTGACGATGCTGCTTTAACATCTCACACTGAAGAATGCCTGCAGAGTCTCATCGACAGGTTTGCGTCTGCCTGCAATGAATTTGGCCTAACCATCAGCCTCAAGAAAACGAACATCATGGGGCAGGATGTCAGAAATGCTCCATCCATCAATATTGGCGACCACGCTCTGGAAGTGGTTCAAGAGTTCACCTACCTAGGCTCAAATATCACCAGTAACCTGTCTCTAGATGCAGAAATCAACAAGCGCATGGGTAAGGCTTCCACTGCTATGTTCAGACTGGCCAAGAGAGTGTGGGAAAATGGCGCACTGACACGGAACACAAAAGTCCGAGTGTATCAGGCCTGTGTCCTCAGTACCTTGCTCTACGGCAGCGAGGCCTGGACAACGTATGCCAGCCAAGAGCGACGTCTCAATTCATTCCATCTTCGCTGCCTTCGGAGAATACTTGGCATCAGGTGGCAGGACTATATCTCCAACACAGAAGTCCTTGAAGCGGCCAACATCCCCAGCTTATACACACTACTGAGTCAGCGGCGCTTGAGATGGCTTGGCCATGTGAGCCGCATGGAAGATGGCAGGATCCCCAAAGACACATTGTACAGCGAGCTCGCCACTGGTATCAGACCCACCGGCCGTCCATGTCTCCGCTATAAAGACGTCTGCAAACGCGACATGAAATCGTGTGACATTGATCACAAGTCGTGGGAGCCAGTTGCCAGCATTCGCCAGAGCTGGCGGGCAGCCATAAAGACAGGGCTAAATTGTGGCGAGTCGAAGAGACTTAGTAGTTGGCAGGAAAAAAGACAGAGGCGCAAGGGGAGAGCCAACTGTGCAACAGCCCCAACAAACAAATTTCTCTGCAGCACCTGTGGAAGAGCCTGTTACTCCAGAATTGGCCTTTATAGCCACTCCAGGCGCTGCTTCACAAACCACTGACCACCTCCAGGCGCGTATCCATTGTCTCTCGAGATAAGGAGGCCCAAAAGGAGGAGTATAAATGGGTGGTTGATGGTCGGCACAGACTCGGTGGGCTGAAGGGCCTGTTTCACTGCTGTATCTCTAAACTAAAACTAAAACTAAAATAAACTCTGATATATCCCACACCCCTCACTGTAACACATGGATATATCCCACACCCCTCACTGTAACACACTGATATATCCCACACCCCTCACTGTAACACATGGATATATCCCACACCCCTCACTGTAACACACTGATATATCCCACACCCCTCACTGTAACACACTGATATATCCCACACACTCACTGTAACAATCCCTGATATAGCCTCCACCCCTCACTGGAACACTGATATATCCCACACCCCTCACTGTAACACATGGATATATCCCACACCCCTCACTGTAACACACTGATATATCCCACACACTCACTGTAACAATCCCTGATATAGCCTCCACCCCTCACTGTAACACTGATATATCCCACACCCCTCACTGTAACACATGGATATATCCCACACCCCTCACTGTAACACACTGATATATCCCACACACTCACTGTAACAATCCCTGATATATCCCACACCCTCACTGTGACAATCCCTGATATATCCCACACCCCTCACTGTAACACACTCTGATATATCCCACACCCTCACTGTAACAATCCCTGATATATCCCACACCCCTCACTGTAACACACTGATATATCCCACACCCTTCACTGTAACACATGGATATATCCCACACCCCTCACTGTAACACACTGATATATCCCACACCCCTCACTGTAACACATGGATATATCCCACACCCCTCACTGTAACACACTGATATATCCCACACCCTTCACTGTAACACATGGATATATCCCACACCCCTCACTGTAACACACTGATATATCCCACACCCTTCACTGTAACACACTGATATATCCCACACCCTCACTGTAACAATCCCTGATATATCCCACACCCCTCACTGTAACACACTGATATATCCCACACCCTTCACTGTAACACATGGATATATCCCACACCCCTCACTGTAACACACTGATATATCCCACACCCCTCACTGTAACACACTGATATATCCCACACCCCTCACTGTAACACATGGATATATCCCACACCCCTCACTGTAACACACTGATATATCCCACACCCCTCACTGCAACACACTGATATATCCCACACCCCTCACTGTAACACACTGATATATCCCACACACTCACTGTAACAATCCCTGATATAGCCTCCACCCCTCACTGTAACACTGATATATCCCACACCCCTCACTGTAACACATGGATATATCCCACACCCCTCACTGTAACACACTGATATATCCCACACACTCACTGTAACAATCCCTGATATAGCCTCCACCCCTCACTGTAACACTGATATATCCCACACCCCTCACTGTAACACATGGATATATCCCACACCCCTCACTGTAACACACTGATATATCCCACACCCTTCACTGTAACACACTGATATATCCCACACCCTCACTGTAACAATCCCTGATATATCCCACACCCCTCACTGTAACACACTGATATATCCCACACCCTTCACTGTTACACACTCTGATATATCCCACACCCTCACTGTAACAATCCCTGATATATCCCACACCCCTCATTGTGACACACTGATATATCCCACACCCTTCACTGTAACACACTGATATATCCCACACCCTCACTGTAACAATCCCTGATATATCCCACACCCTCACTGTAACAATCCCTGATATATCCCACACCCCTCACTGTAACACACTCTGATATATCCCACACCCTCACTGTAACAATCCCTGATATATCCCACACCCCTCACTGTAACACACTGATATATCCCACACCCTTCACTGTAACACACTCTGATATATCCCACACCCTCACTGTAACAATCCCTGATATATCCCACACCCCTCACTGTAACACACTGATATATCCCACACCCTTCACTGTAACACACTGATATATCCCACACCCTCACTGTAACACACTGATATATCCCACACCCTCACTGTAACAATCCCTGATATATCCCACACCCCTCACTGTAACACACTGATATATCCCACACCCTTCACTGTAACACGCTGATATATCCCACACCCTCACTGTAACAATCCCTGATATATCCCACACCCCTCACTGTAACACACTGATATATCCCACACCCTTCATTGTAACACACTGATATATCCCACACCCTCACTGTAACAATCCCTGATATATCCCACACCCCTCACTGTAACACACTGATATATCCCACACCCTTCACTGTAACACACTGATATATCCCACACCCTCACTGTAACACACTGATATATCCCACACCCTTCACTGTAACACACTGATATATCCCACACCCTTCATTGTAACACACTGATATATCCCACACCCTTCACTGTAACACACTGATATATCCCACACCCTCACTGTAACACACTGATATATCCCACACCCTTCACTGTAACACGCTGATATATCCCACACCCTCACTGTAACAATCCCTGATATATCCCACACCCCTCACTGTAACAATCCCTGATATATCCCACACCCCTCACTGTAACACACTCTGATATATCCCACACCCTCACTGTAACAATCCCTGATATATCCCACACCCCTCACTGTAACACACTGATATATCCCACACCCTTCACTGTAACACACTCTGATATATCCCACACCCTCACTGTAACAATCCCCGATATATCCCACACCCCTCACTGTAACACACTGATATATCCCACACCCTTCACTGTAACACACTGATATATCCCACACCCTCACTGTAACACACTGATATATCCCACACCCTCACTGTAACAATCCCTGATATATCCCACACCCCTCACTGTAACACACTGATATATCCCACACCCTTCATTGTAACACACTGATATATCCCACACCCTCACTGTAACAATCCCTGATATATCCCACACCCCTCACTGTAACACACTGATATATCCCACACCCTTCACTGTAACACACTGATATATCCCACACCCTCACTGTAACACACTGATATATCCCACACCCTTCACTGTAACACACTGATATATCCCACACCCTTCATTGTAACACACTGATATATCCCACACCCTCACTGTAACAATCCCTGATATATCCCACACCCTTCACTGTAACACACTGATATATCCCACACCCTCACTGTAACAATCCCTGATATACCCCACACCCGTGTCACTGTAACACACTCTGATATACCCCACACCCCTCACTGTAACACACTGATATATCCCACACCCTCACTGTAACACACTGATATACCCCACACCCGTGTCACTGTAACACACTCTGATATACCCCACACCCCTCACTGTAACACACTGATATATCCCACACCCTCACTGTAACACACTGATATAAACCACACCCGTGTCACTGTAACACACTCTTATATAGCCCACACCCCTCACTGTAACACACACCGATATACCCCACACCCCTCACCGTAGCACACTCTGATATACCCCACACCCCTCACCGTAGCACACTGATGTACCCCACTCTCCTTGCTATAACACTTGCTGACGTACCCCACACCCCTCACAGTAACACTGCAGCCTTTGATGAAACAAGCAATTTTCTTTGTGGCTCCCATATTAATAGCGAGTCTACACAAACCACCCTCTCAAAGCCCATCCCACTGCAGCTGCCTGATTGTATGTGGCTTGCAGAACAGCAGCACAGAGGCTCCGCAGCACTTAAGTGAAAATTACCCTTATTATACACAGGCAATTGACTGCTAAAGTGTGTTAAATTAATTATTCTGTTTTTAACATTTCCATTTGTCTCCTACATGCGCCTAACACGCGTGCATCAAAACGTTTTTTTCTGTTTCTGTGCAGTGTAGCTGAACATTCTAGATTAATGATTCAAGTTCACATGGGTTATTTTAATTTAGACCCCTCCCTCTCCTTGGACCCGCTTGGGGGGGGGAGGTTGTCCAATATGTTATGCAGATGACTGTAGGTTATGTACAATCTATTTATATTAATACAATTATGAATCTTCTGGCTGGCATATTTTGTCCATCACACTTTGGGTGGCATGGCCTATATAGATGGAAATTAATGCCACATTTCCGTGTGATTCGATTCCACTTAACACTCGTAAAATGAAAGAAAAAACAAATCACAGTAGAATAAGTCAGTGCCAAACCAATCAAAAGAGGGAAAGGACCAGAGTTAACCAATGAAGAACTGGTAAGGACTCAAGAAAATGGCAAATCAACATTGGGCAGTCAGCAGGTCAACCAATAAAAGAGAGAAGAAACGAAACCAGTAAAACTGCCTTAAACACTGAAAGTAGTGAAAATCTTTGTTTTATCAGTAGCATAAAATTACACATTGTAATGAAAATCAGATTGGTGACAGAATAAATGCATAAAATATAAACAGAAGACCGTAAGGAATGGGAGAAGAAGTAGGCCTCTTGAGCCTGCTCCACCCATTTAATAAGATGATGGCTGAATTTCAGGTTAACTGGCCTACAGTTCACCGTTACATTTCCTACCTTTCAATTCACAGGGACTGTTCTACAATCTAGGGGATTCTGGCAGGTCAAAACCAATGTATCCACTATCTCTGCAGCCACCTCTTTTAAAACCTTAGGATGTAGGCCATCAGGTCCAGGAGATTTGTCAGCTTTTAGTACTATTCATTTCTCCAGGTGTGTTACTTTTCCAAGTGCCCAGTTACCACGTCCTTAATAATAGATTCTAGCATTTGGCCAACTACTGACGTCAGGCTGACTGACCTGTAGTACTGTTATTTCTCTTTCCTTTGGCTTGGATTGGGGGGACTAGTTTTGTTCAGAAACCCCCTTGACTGTGAAATTGTCCAGCTCTCTCAGGCCCAATGGGCACCCCTGAATGCACAGATGATGGAAAGATCCGTACTAACAAGTTGTAGAGAAAGGGAAGACGTTCAGCCTGCCGCGACAGACCAGTGCTGCCCCCTCCCAGTTAGAGGGGTGGCAACCATTTGGAGTTCCCATCCCATAATGTTGCCCCTGCATGTGTGAAGGATCATCACCCAAATCCACATCTCACCACCCATTGGGCAACTTGTTTGGTCCTTAACCAAAGCCTTTAGGGGAGACAATGGCGTACTGGTATTGCCACTGGACTAGTAATCCAGAGGCCTGGGCTAATGCCTGGGGACAAGGGTTTAAATCCCTGGTGGGATTTAAATTCAATTAATTAGACTCTGCAATTGAAAGCTAGTTTCATGGCACCATTACTGAGACTATCATCGATTGTCGTAAAAATTAATCGGGTTCACTAATGACCTTTAGGGAAGGAAATCTGCCATCCTTACCTGGTCTGGCCTACATGTGACCCACAGCAATGTAGTTGACTCTAAACTGCCCTCTGAAATGGCCTAGCAAGCCATTCAGTTCAAGGGCACAATTAGGGATGGGCAACAAATGCTGACCTGCCAAGAAAGAGTAAACTTGCATTTATATAGCACCTTTAATGTAGTAATATGCCCACGGTGAACAGGTGTGTTATCAGACAAAATTTGACACCGAGCCTCATAAGGAGATATTAGGACAGGTCAGCATCAAGGAGTTAGGTTTAAAACAGAGTCTTAAAGTAGGAGAGAGAGAGAGAAGTAGAGAGGTTTAGGGAGTGAATTCCAGAGGGTTAGGCAGTTGAAGACACAGCCACCAATGGTGGAGTGATGGGAAACTGCAAGTGCAGAGATCTCAAAGTAATAGGATTGGAGAAGGTCAGACAAAATCCATCAGCCGTAGCTCACCCCTCACCCCATAAAAATGACTTGAGGGCGGGGGTTGGTGTGCATTGAAAGGCGATTATTTATGTCTAAAGAAAGATCAATTTTACCATTTAACTGAAGTTGTTATCAGGACTGGATTTGCACCTAATAATTCAAAGGTGACTGACTTGAAACGTTAACTCTGTTTCTCTCTCCACAGATGCTGCCTGACCTGCTGAGTATTTGCAGCATTTTCTGTTTTTATTTCAGATTTTCAGCATCTGCAGTATTTTGCCTTTGTACAATTCATCTGACAGTTTATCTAACAGAAGCCATTCTGTGCTTGCAATTTCAAAGTGCTCGACCAAAATATTTCTGATTATAAATTCATTCCAATAAACAATTTGCAAATACTACAACAAAATGGATCCTGATGATAAATCATTTGAAATTCTCCTGCCTCTCGGGAGTATTCAGGCCACAGGCAAGTTGCTGGAAACTGCGGGCAGGAAGGTGCCCAGGAGTAGGTCTCTAGTTCAACAACAGCAACTTGCATTTATATAGCACCTTTAACATAGTAAAACATCCCAAGGCAGTTCACAGGAGCGTTATCAAACAAAATTTACCACCAAACCACGAGATATTCGGGCAGACAACCGAAAGCTTGGTCAAAAGAAATAGGTTTTAAGGAACCTCTTGGAAATCCAGGTAGCCACAATCAGTAACATTTTTCCTGTCTTAGTTTATATACTGTTCAGTCATGACTGGGCAAAGAAAGTAACCATTTCCTGTGGTGTAGAGTTGAACAGCTTGGTCTAGAAATTCAGCCGTCCAGCACTCCCAGTTTTCAGGCATTAAACGGCTCCCAAAGCCTCCAATACGGTGGGCAGGAAACACCTGCTCATTACTAGCCAGGATTAAGCAGCTCGCCGTATTGGTGAAGCACAAAGTGTGGGGGGGGGGGGGGGGGGTGAAATCGAAATCCCATGCCTGTTTGCATACGGCTACAAAAATAAAGAACTCTTGCAAACTCTCTCCCCCAAAAATCTGTTGAGGCTGAGGATCAACTGAAAATTTCACATCCGAGATTGATAGATTTTTGTTAGGCAACAGTATCAAGATTCACAGAACCAAGGTGAATAGATGGCATTCAGATACAGATCAGCCATAATCTAACTGAACAGCAGAACAGGCTGGAGGGGCTGAATGCCTCCTCCTGCTTCTATGTTCCTGGTTCAGTGATACATTTCCCTGTTACATGTCCTGTTGATCAGGGACAGAGATTGGCTTGCTGGTTCCTGACTCCCACTTGATGTTTGTGTTCTGATTTTTAAAAAGCCTCTCTCATAGCCTCCTACAGAGATCACAGAAGGTTTTGAACCCCAAGTGTCCTTCTGAATAAGCAGATATGCTGAAGAAATTGCCCAATGTTTGGATCTCTGAAAGAATTTCTCATTGCACGCTGTAATTATCATTCATCTGCCTGAACCATAAGTCAGCATGGAGTTGTCAAGAGAAGACAACCCATCTGAGGCTGGCTTTAGCTAAATTAAACAAAAACACATCGTAACATGGTTTGCATCGAAGTTGTTTCTGTAAAAGACAAATGCACAAAGAATCCACCAAACCATGAAACAAGGACAACAACTTGCATTTATGTAGTGCCGTTCATGACCACCGGACATCCCAAAGTGCTTTATAGCCAATGAGATACTTTTTGATATGTAGTTATCCCCAAGGACACATTGTACAGCGAGCTCACCACTGGTATCAGACCCACCGGCCGCCATGTCTCCGCTTTAAAGACGTCTGCAAATGCAACATGAAGTCCTGTGACATTGATCACAAGTCATGGGAGTCAGTTTCCAGTGATCGCCAGAGCTGGCGGGCAGCCATAAATGCGGGGCTAAAGTGTGGCGAGTCGAAGAGACTTTGCAGTTGGCAGGAAAAAAAGACAGAAGCGCAAGGGGAGAGCCAACTGTGTAACAGCCCCAACAACCAATTTTATCTGTAGCACCTGTGGAAGAGCCTGTCACTCTAGAATTAGCCTTTATAGCCACTCCAGGCACTGCTTCACAAACCACTCACAACCTCCAGGCGCTTACCCATTGTCTCCCGAGACAAGGAGGCCAAAGAGAAAGAGACTGTTGTAATGTAAGAAATGCTACAGCCAATTTGCACACAGCCAGCTCCCACCAACTGTAATGTGATAGTGGCCAGATAATCTGTTTTTGAGATGTTGATTGAGTGGCCAGGACACTGGGGATAACTTGCCTTATTTTATCTCTTCAAAATAGTGCCACATGATCTCTTACATCCACCTGAGAGAGTAGATGGGGCCTCAGTTTAATGTCTCATCTGAAAGACAGCAGCTCCAACAGAGCAGCACTCCCTCAGTATGGCACTGGAGTCTCTGGAACAGGATTTGGATCCATGAGCTTCTAACTCGAAGGCGAATGTGCTACCCACTGAGCAAAGACTGCAGAGGGCACCCTGGAATCTAGTCCGTGTTGCTCAGTAACACAGATTCAATGAACCATCACAGTATGCAAAATATAGATTAAAAAAATACTGCTACTGCTCTACGACTTTTAAACATCCTGATGAGATCCAGTGTGTTTTATTCAGAGTCAAGGGATGCCTTCACAGTCTAACCAATCTATCATTGATAAAGCACAAAGTAAATAAATCTCATCAGGTATGAAACAGGAGAGGTTACTTGTATTAAATGGGTTGGGATAAACTTTACTGCAGTCCCAACCACAAGTGGCAAAGTTCAAAGTTTGCAGGTCATAAGGCAGGAAGTATTAATGCCTTGGTGGCTGTAAAAAGCAGTAAATTTTCATTTTTATTCATAGCCAAAAGAAATTCTTGCAAATCATGAATGGGTGCGGACTGAACATTTGCTGGATTAATGTTTGAGTTGATGTCAGCCATACTCAATGGGTGGCACTCTCATCTCTGACTCAGAGACTTGAACAGAAAAATCTAGGCTGCCATTCCAGTGCAGTACTGAGGGAGTGCTGCACTGTTGGAGGTATCATCTTTTGGATGAGACATTAAACTGAAGCACCATTTGCTGTCTCAGGTGGATGTAAAAGATCCCATGGCACTATTTTGAAGAGTAGGGGAGTTCTCCCTGGTGAACTGGCCAATATTTATCCTCAACTGATATCACAAAAACAGATTGTCTGGTCATTACCACCTTGTTGTTTGTGGCAGCTTGCTGTGCGCAGATTAACTACTACATTTCTTACAACACTTCAAAAGTACTTAATTTGCTGTAAAGCAAAAAACTTTGCACACAAACCCTGTGCTAATTTTAAAGTAGGTCACTTAGGAAAAATAACTGCTGAAATCAAAACTGCATGGTCTTTAACTGGGATATTATAAATAATAAATTATTACAACAATTCAATCAAGGTATGGGCAATTTACATTTTGCCTCTAAACAACTGGCACAGATTTAACACTCAGGAGAGCTTCAACAAAGTCAGGTTTGCTACTCTCTCTAGTCAACACTGTTTGTATTTTCATAGTGTTTTTGAAGTATTTATTCACTTTTCTTTTAAAAGCTGTTATGGATTCTTCTTCCACCATTATTCCATCATGTCCTGATAACTGAAATAAAAACAAGAAATGCTGGAAATACTCAGCAGGTCTGGCAGCATCCGTGGAGAGGGAAGCAGAGTCAGAAGTGTCACTGACCTGAAACGTTAACTCTGTTTCTCTCTCCACAGATGCTGCCAGACCTGCTGAGTATTTCCAGCATTTCTTGTTTTTATTTCAGATTTCCAGCGTCTGCAGTATTTTGCTTTTATGTCCTGATAACTGTTGTGCAAAAAATAAAATTCCCCTAAACTCTCCCTTTCATTCTTTTGGTGATGATCCTGAATGTACGATTTCTAGTTGCCAATTCATCAAACACTCTTGACACATTCTCAAGACATCCCAAAGCACTTTCCGTTCAGTCAATTACTTTAAACTGCAGTCACTGGCGTTGTGAAGACAAGCATGGCAGTCGAACAGCACACAGTAAGTTTCCTGTGACGGTCGGGAGACTGGTCTAATCAAGATGCTTAAAATGTTAAAAGGGTTTTGATAGGGTAGATACACAGAAACTTTCCTCTGGTTGGGGAATCCAGAACAAGGGGGAATAATATTAAAATTAGGACAATTGGGGGTGAAATCAGGAAGCACTTTTTCCACGTGAAGTATAGTAGAAATCTAGAATTTATTAGGGAAGGAATTCCAGAGCTTAGGGCCCAGGCAACTGAAGGCACGGCCATCAAATGTGGAGTGATGAAAATTGGCGATGTGCAAGAGGCCAGAATTGGAGGAGCAATGGATATAAATGCAAGTTGTAGCAGTTTGATTGGAAAATCTGTAGAGCTTAGAGCACATGCCAGTTAAACCATTGGCACCAACTCACAGTGGAATCAATGCCCACTGGGGCAAGTTGGTGACTGGCATCTCCAACCTTTTCAACCCCCCACCCCAACTCTCGTGACTCATTCATTAATGAGAATCATTCTGGCTGTGACTGGATTGTGCATTTTGGTTCTGAGCTCTAGTGTTACAACTTTTCATAATATAGTCCTGTGGTTTGATCACTAATAACATGTAACAATTGGGTCTATTAGAGATAGTAAATCTGGAAGTCAAACAGCAGCGGTTACTCAATTCTGACCGCTAATAGCTTCCTTATTAAAAGCCTGTCTTCAGAAGTTCAGAATTTTCAAAGTACTCGGTGTATCAAGTCCAGGTCCTTGAACATGCACAAGTCTGACAGATTTACACAAGTGCAGCAGTTGCTATACCCCATGGATGAAGAGCTTAAGAATTTTGTTCTCTGGTTTTCTCAACAACAACAGACTGCATTTGTGCAGCGCCTTTAACATAATAAAATGTCCCAGGGTACTTCACCGAAGTGTAATCAAACAAAAATAATTGACACCGAGGCAAAGAAGGAGACATTAGGACAGTTGACCAAAGCTTGGTTTAAAGAGGTAAATTTTAAAAGAGTATTTTAAAATGACCGGGAATACAGTCTCAGAATAAGAGGCAGGCCATTTAGGACTGAGATGAGGAGGAATTTCTTCACTCAGAGGGTGGTGAACGCTTAGTCGTTGAGTATGTTCAAGACTGAGATCGATAGATTTCTACATTTTAAAAACATCAAGAGTTACAGGGATTGTGCAGAAAAATGGTGTTGAAGTTGAAGATCAGCTATTTTCTCATTGAATGGCGGAGCAGACTCAGAGGGCAAAATGGCCCATTTCTGCTCCAATTTCTTGTGTTCTTGTTTTAAAGGAGGAGAGAGGTGGAGAGGTTTAGGGAGGGAATTCCAGAGCTTAATTCCGAGATGGCTGAAGGCATGACAGCCAATAGTGTCAAGAATTCAGGGACACAAAGTGGCCAGAATTGGAGGAATGCAGAGATCTCAGAGAGTTGTAGAGCTGGAGGAGTTTACAGAGATAGGATGGGATGAAGCCATGAAGTGACCTGAACACATGGATGAGAAATTTAAAATCGAGGTGTTGCTGGATGGGAAGCCAATGTAGATCAGTGAGCACAGAGAACAGAACTTGGTGCATGTCAGGATACAGGCAGCAAAATGTTGGATGAGCTGATGTTTACAGAGGGTGCAAGGTGGGACAGGAGAACACTATCGAGTCTGGAGGTAAGTAAAGCACGGACGAACTGTAGTGTCAATAACAATGTGCAATTATATACACAGCCTTTTAACTTGTCCTGGAGTTCCCAGGAATTAGAGATTCATCTCTTGGACATAAGCAACATCCAAGAGAAAAATCATGGGGGCATTGTGTGTTTTTAAAAATTATTTTATAACTAATAAATGAAAGCGTTCAAAGTATTGGAAATGGGGGGAAAAAGCAGCTATTTGACTGGGTGGGCAGTTGGAGGTGAGAGTTGGTAAGCCTACAAGTGCACCCTCCATTTTTTTTCCAACACTTTACACTTTATCTGTATCAGGAATTTCATCTGCCAAATTTCTGCCCACTTGCAAATATTGTCAAGTTCCTTCTGTAATTTCTTTGCTGCTTTATCAGACCCACCTGCATCCTCCCCCATCTAAATGTAGTCATTTTCTCAGGAGAAGGGTGTAAAGAACGACACTGGATGTGTGGGGGTGATTGCACTGAGTATATCCATATCTTGGGAGGCAGACAATAAAGTGCTCAGGGTTAACTCCTACGACTCATGAATACTCAGTGAAATTATATTGTGCTGACTGACACCCACCTATTATACCGGTGAATGGCGTGACTATCATATCCTGCTGTGACCACAATAAACCCTTGCAATCTTCAATCTATGTCACTTCAGCTCTGCCATCTTTAAACTGTCATCACTGTGGCTTTCATCTCACTAGTGTTACAGAAAATATCAAGATTTGAGTGAGAATAAGGCAATCGATTAATCTATGGGTTCAGGTAATGTCCATGAGCTAACACCAGCTTCACTCACTTGGCTAAATTCCTCCAGGTTTCTCCAGTAAACTTTCTGGGTCGCTGGGATTCCAGAAAAGTGCAGTAGTGACTGATTGACATTTTCTTACTGGGTCCATGTGAACTGTGACATGGTTAGACTCTATCCTTTCAAACTTGGAAGCTGTGGAACACCAGAGGGGAGGATTGGTGGGTATGGGCCAGTATTAGCAGGTATGGGTTAGCATTGGCAGATATAGGTCAGTATTAGTGGGTACAAACTGGTATTGGTGGGCATTGGCCAATATCAGCATTGGCAGCAGTGAGAACAATTTAAGGTCATTAATTAAAAGGATATTAACAGAGGGACGCTCATGGCAGATTGGGACGCGCATGGCACCATGTGTATGGGTACAGTGTATGAACAAACTCTGCTTGTTTCCTTTACATAAGCCTGTCTAAATGGGAACAGACTGGAAGACAGGATTTAGGGGCCAGAGCTGCACACTCCCCTGGTCCAGAAACCACTGGCATTCTGCTACCTCTGAGCCAGATCTTACCCGAAATTCACCCACAAGCTGGGGGAGGGAGGGAGGGGGAGGCTGTGCTGAGTCTAAGCAGAGCACAGGAGTTTGGCAGGCTCATAGCGATAATCGGAAGTTGGATTTAGGCAGGTGCTGGGTCCACTCCAAGCTCCAATTGTGCCAGTAACCAGGGTAACGGATGACTACACAACACAGTACATTCAAAGTGATTTGACTTCGCCAAGCCTAACACTAATCTTCATCTATCCGATGCTGCACTTAAAGAGCAATCATCACCAAGGAACGACACTAATAGGTCCCTTCGTCATGTTAGCTCGGCACCCATCTTGTCGCTCATGACAACTGGGTGGAGAGATTTTAAAAAAATATTTATAGAACAAGAAGAGTGGGAAAAAATTGCAGGTCCCAAAATTCTGCACTGGGACAGGCGTCGTGCAAGTGACAATGATCCCACTACAGAAGGAACTGGACAGCTGGACTTTCTGGTCTTTTAAGTTATTACTCCAACAACGAAAAGTAGCATTTCAAGAAAACCATCCTGAGTAAATCTTCCCTCAATACTAAGCAATGAAAATCACAAGCCTTCTATCTTGTTGGGCGCACGGCTGTTTGTTTAAACCTGTATTGTGTCTCGGCCACTCTTCCCCCATCTTTTAACTGCACAAAAGAAGATCCCATGGCACTATTTAGAAGAGCAGGGGAGTTCTCGCCAGTGTCCTGGCTAATATTTATCCCTCAACCAACATCACGAAATCAGAATACGGACATGTATCACATTACGTTTTGTGGGAGCTTTCTGTGTGCAAATGGGCAGCTGTATCTCCTACATTACAACATTGACGACACTTCAAAAAGCTCTTCATTTGCTGTAAAGTGCTTCGGGACTCCCTGAGGATGTGAAAGCCGCTATTGAAATGCATATTCTTTCCTTTCTTTAGAGGTCCCAAATCAATTGTACAAGATAAAGGAGAGAGAAAAAGATTTGCATTTATATAGCGTCTTTCACAGCCTCAGGACATCTCAAAATGTTTTACAGCCAATGAAGTACTTCTGAAGTGTAATTACTGTTGTAATGTAGGGGTTCTGTCATGGACCATCGTGTTGGGGGTGTTCGATAGAAACACATTTCAGAGATCCCTAACCCCAGCAAACAATCCTGAATTGGACATAAATTGCCATTTCTTCATCGTTGCTGGGTCAATATCCTGGAACTCCCTTCCTAACAGCACTGTGGGTGTAGCTACACCACATGGACTGCAGCAGTTCAAGAAGGCAGCTCACTACCGCCTTCTCAAGGGCAATTAGGGCTGGGCAAAAAATGATGGCCTAGAACGAATAAATTTAATAAAATAGCGCGAGTTCTGGCTCTTTCAGCAACTCACACTGGAAACTACTTGTACACAATATTGGCTTCATTGTGATTCTCTCCATGGTTAATTAACCTGCCGATGCTCACTGGCTAGGCTCACACAGGAAAGGTGGGCACTCAGGCAGGTTACTGGAGGTTGACCAGTGCCCAGCGAGAGTTCACAACATCAGAGGGAACTTGAGGGGAAAACAGTCAGTAGAGTTTAGAGCAGAACATTGCATAAGTTTCCACAGTGCCATGTCTGAATTAATGCTGGGAAGAGGTTTGCAGCGGAGTGGGGGCGGGGGGTAGGAATAGATTATGTTGAGCCTGGTTCAGAGTGTCAATTCCCACCATCTGCGTCGTGAGCTACATCTCGGATTTCAACAGATGTAGGAGCCACTGTCACTGCTGTTGGAGATATAAGTATTACACTGGGTATCTCTGAAACGTGTTTCTCTCACCAGCTTTTAGTTTGTTGCAGATTACTCATTTTATATTCCCAATTCTGCACTCAATGTGTCACCCGACTCAGATGGAATGCAACCTCCCTCCCAAACACACACACACACACAAAGATACACCCAGACACACACGCAACTCCCTCCAACAGACACCCACTCACCACAGCCCTGTTCCTTCCCCACTAATTCCTTTCCTCCCTACGTTGCCCTAACCCCACCCCGTAAACATCTGTCTGCCTCAACTCACACCCTGCTCCTGCTCCCAGTGCAGCCCTGCCCTCGCTCTCCCCTCCCCCCAACACTTTTAGTAGTTCACTGGTTTATGATCACGAGACTCTAAAGAAAAGGACATGATTTTGCAAAATGCCAAACAAACCAACAATCTATTTATTAGCTGTTCTCATTTAATGAAACCTGCTGACTATAGTGAATGCCTTTCATAGAATGGGTTTGAATCAAACAATTAAATCCATGAAGACTCAGGTGGCCAGGCTGAGGAGCTTTTCGGTCCCGTTAGTGTTTTCCTGTCTGTGTTTTTGACGCATTAGACGGTGCCTATAATATGTGGGCCTCACAGATCCGGCACCTGCTTGAAAAATACCATTTGCCAGGATTTGGTATGTGCCATGTGTGAGAGCATCATGTCAGCCCCCTAACGTACTGGTAAAGTGGCCTGGGATTTACTCACATTTCAGAAGGCTGGAGGGTCCAATATTCATTTGGCAAATCTGATGTTGCACTGAATTGAAGGTGTCCCTGGGATTAATTTCTGCTTGGGAACTTTTTCCCTTCACTATATAGAATTTACTACACAGAAACAGGCCATTTAGCCCAACTGCTTTATGCCAGTACTCATGCTTCATAAGTCTCCTCCCACTCTACTTAATCTCACTCTATCAAAATATCCTTCTATTCCTTTCTCCCTCATGCACTTATCTAGCTTCCCCTCAAACGCATCTATAGTATTCACCTCGACTGCTCCATATGGTAGCTCATTCCATATTCTCACCATTCTCCTAATAAAAGAAGTTTCTCCTGAATTCCTTATTGGATTTATTAGTGACTATCTTATATTCATGACCCCTAGTTTTGGTCTTCTCCCAGAAGTGAAAGCATCATCTCTACATCTAACCTTTCAAACCCTTTCACAGGACATCTTTCTCTTTTCTAGAGAAAAGAGCCTCAGCCTGTTCAATCTTTCCTGCCAGGTACAACCTCTCATTTTTGGTATCCTCATTGTAAATCCCGTTTTGCACCTTCTCCAATGCCTCTATATTCTTTTTATAATATGGAGACCAGAAATGTGTTAGTTAGTTTATTGTTTTTGTTCATTCATTAGTATTGACTTGCTCAATAAACAGGGGTCCCCCTCCAGCAAGTTACAAACTGCAGTTAACACGTTGTTGGTACGATTTGAACATAAACAGATTGGGCGCAAGATTCCTGTTTTTTCAAACATTATGTTCAACACCTGCAGAAACCAATCACTGTCTTTAATCTACAAACCAAACTGTTGAGAAGCCCAATTCAATGCCTCCTGTTTGCCTAATGAATGTATCTCTCTCCTCATCGGATCATAGAATGTTACAGCACAGAAGGGAGCTATTCAGACCAGCACACTATGCTGGAATGGTCATTAGCAGTAGCAAAAGAATTGAGGACCCCTCCTAATTCCAGTATTGAATTACTGAACCACAGAGGGTGGGCTTGGTTCTAGGTATTAGCAGTGGCTCAGTGGGCAGCACCCGCATGTTCATGGGTTCTAGTCCCATTCCAGTGATCCGAGGCTTGATCATCATCAAGGCTGACAATCCAGTGCAGTACTGAGGGTGTGCTGCATTGTCAGAGATGCCATCTCTCAGTGCAAGTGTTAAACTGAGGCCCTGTCCACCCTCTCAGATGGGAATAAAAGATTCCCGGTACTATTTCGACTAAGAGCAAGGGAGTTTTTCTAGGTGTCCTGGTCAGTATTTATCCCTCAACGGATGTCACTAAAACAGATTATCTGCCCATTTATCTCCTTGCTGTTTGTGGGACCTTGCCTTGCAGAAATTGGGGCCTGCAGTTCCCCTGCATTTAAACAGTGACTATGCTTACAAAGTATTTAATTGACTCTAAAGCGTTTTAGGATATCCTGAGTTTGTGACGAGTACAAGCTCTTTTTCTTGAATTTAATTGGAGCAAATCTCGAGACTGCACTCACCTCAGGAAGATTTCAAATTCAATGAGTTATATTTAAGTTTTGTTCATCTACTAAAATGACTTTGCTGTTTATCTTTTAGTTTTTTACGTTAAAAAGGTACCTATATAAATGCTAGTTGTTCTTGTGATTCCTATTTTATTAAAATATGATGCAACACAACACAGTGCTCGGAATTCCCTAAACCAACATAACACAAACACAATATAAGCACAACACTAATGCCATTTAACAAACATAACGGTAACAGAATATAAACACAGACTCATTCAAAAGTACATTAATACTCTTTCCAAGCGAGAACATTGGCAGTTTATTTCAAGAATGTCTTTGCAGCAGTTTTCCTCCTTCATACCCTGAAGACACTGTTGCATTCTGTATACAATTCCACAGGTACCAGAAGCCCTTGTTACCTCCCTGTGTGATTGGATAAGCTCAGCACCTTCCCATTGAACTATACAACTCTTCCTGGTACTTTACAGTTACTGAGAATTAAATCTAATACAAACAAATCTCTGTCAAATTCCAAAGACATCCTGATTTATAACTCATTTTGTCATCAAATGAAAGTCAATGGAGATCGGCACATGCCCCCATATGATTTATAACACACCATGTAAATCATGCATTCTGTAATCCTGATTGATCCTGTGATAAAGGCTCCTCACCTCTCTCGTAGGCATTATGAAGTCAGAGTGTCAATGGATCAAGTCAATAAAGTTACTGATGATGAGCAATTGAGCCACAGACCAGGTTTTGATTCCTGGTCTGCGAGGAGTTAGTTAATCCCAGTTTGGTGGCAGTATCAACGTTTACAATTGCTCAGGGTTGTGGCAGGAGAGTGAACAGCCTGGGTTCCTGTTGCTGATTGATAGCAGAGCGTGCCACCACTGGAATTGTGTGCGTATTGGGACATTGGGTGAGGACAGCATCAGTTTTGAGTGTAAGGGCCCCTCCAACCCTGCCACTGCTCCAAAGGCCTGCAAACTTTTAATGTTTAGGCTCACACATGGAAAAATAACTTGGGTCAGGGATGACACATTGAAGTGGTTTGTAGGGCTCCAGAATTCTGTGCAACAGAGTGAATGGGAAGTGATTCGATACACTGGAATTCCACACTGTGGAACCAGTTCGAATTTCTCTGCAGTCTCCCTGAACCGGCACCATCCCGTCACAAGAAATATTCATATTTGTTAAAAGTGCCACACATGCGGAGTTGGATTCTTGTGCAATGCTTTTTAGTATGCTTTTCCCCTTTCTCCTTTATATGTCAATTAGCTCTCTCCCCTCAACAGTCCTCCATTCCCCACCACAGGTGTCAACTCCTGGCTGGGAAACAACAACCATAGTTTGCATTTATATAGCACCTTTTAAGGTGGTAAAACATCCCAAGACCTTTCACAGAAGTACAATCAGACAGCTAGCCACATAAGGAGAAATTAGGACAGGTGACCAAAAGCTTGGTTTTAAGGAGCAACTTAAAAGGAGAGAGAGGCAGAGAGGTTTAGAGTCATAGAGTCGTACAGCATAGAAACAGGCCCTTCGGCCCACCACGTCCATGCCAACCATAATACCTATCTATACTAATCCCATCTGCCTGCATTAATTCCATATCCCTCTATGCCTTGCTCATTCAAGTACCTGTCCAGATGCCTCTTAAATGTCGCTACTGTTCCTGCCTCCACCACCTCCTCAGGCAGCTCATTCCAGATACCCACTATTCTTTGTGAAAGATTTACCCCTTTGATCCCCTTTAAACCTCCTCCCTCTCACCTTAAATCTATGCCCTCTAGTTTTAGTCACCCCTACCATGGGAAACAGACTCTGGCTATCTACCCTATCTATGCCTCTGATAATTTTATATACCTCTATCATGTCCCCTCTCAGCCTCCTTCACTCCAGGGAAAACAGACCCAGCCTATCCAATCTCTCTTTATAACTCAAACCCTCCAAACCAGGCAACATCATTTTCTGCACCCTCTCTAGCTTAATCACATCCTTCCTGTAGTGCGGCGACCAGAACTGCACACAGTACTCCAAATGCAGCCTGACCAATGTCATGTACAACTGTAGCAAGACGTCCCAACTCTTGTACTCAATGCCTCGGCCAATGAAGGCAAGCATGCCATATGCCTTCTTCACCACCCTGTCTACCTGTGTTGCCACTTTCAGGGAACTATGTACTTGCACCCAAAGGTGTCTCTGCTCAACAACACTCCCCAGGGCCCTGCCATTCACTGTATATGTCCTGCCCTCGTTTAACTTCCCAAAATGCATCACTTCACACTTGTCTGCATTAAATTCCATTTGCCAATCCCTTGCTCACTTTTCCAGTTGATCTATATCCTGTTGTAACCTTAGACAACCTTCTTCACTGTCCACTATTACCACCAATTTTGGTGTCATCTGCAAACTTACTAATCACGCCCCTTACATTCACATCCAAGTCATTAATATATATAACAAACAACAGAGGGCCCAGCACCGATCCCTGCGGCACACCACTGGTCACCAGCCTCCAATCTGAAAAATAACCCTCCACTACCACCCTCTGCCTCCTATCACCAAGCCAATTTTGTATTCAATTTGCTAGTTCACCCTGGATCCCATGTGTTTGAACCTCCTGGACCAGCCTACCATGCGGGACCCTGTCAAAGGCCTTGCTAAAGTCCACGTAGACAACGTCCATCGCCCTGCCCTCATCAATCCTCTTGGTCACTTCCTCGAAAAACTCAATCAAATTCGTGAGACATGATTTCCCATGCACAAAGCTATGCTGACTATCCCTAATTAGACCATGCCTTTCCAGATGCATATAAATCCTGTCTCTCAGAATCCCTTCCAATAACTTTCCCACCACTGATGTAAGGCTCACCGGCCTGTATTTCCCTGGCTTATCCCCGCTGCCCTTCTTAAATAAAGGCACAACATTAGCTATCCTCCAGTCTTCCGGTACCTCACCCGTGGCTAACGATGATGCAAAAATCTCTGCCAGGGCCCCAGCAATCTCCTCCCTTGCTTCCCATAGCATCCTAGGATACACCTGGTCTGGCCCTGGGGATGTATCCACCTTAATGCGCTTCAAAACCTCCAACACCTCCTTCTTTGTAATGTTGATATGCTCCAGGATATTGGTGTTCCCTCCCTGGAACTCACTAGCTTCCACGACCTTCTCCACGGTAAATACGGACGAAAAATATTCATTTAAGACCTCACCCATTTCCTGTGGCTCCACACATAGATTGCCACACTGATCCTTAAGGGGACCTACTCTCTCCCTAGCTACCCTTTTACTCTCAATATACTTATAGAATCTTTTAGGATTCTCCTTTATCTTATCTGCCAGGGAAATCTCATGGCCCCTTTTCGCCCTCCTAATTTCCTTCTTAAGTGTAGTCCTACATCCCCTATACTCCTCGAGGGACTTGCTCGATCCCAGCTGCCTATACCTGACATATGCCTCCTTCTTTGTCCTGACCAGACCCTCAATATCCCTCGTCAACCAAGGTTCCCTAAACTTGCCAGCCTTGCCCTTCCATCTAACAGGAACATTCCGGCCCTGAACTCTTCCCAACTCACTTTTAAAAGCCTCCCACTTGCCAGACATCCCTTTACCTGTAAACAGCCTCTCCCATTCAACTTTTGAGAGTTCCTGTCTGATGCCATCGAAATTTGCCTTCCCCCAGTTTAGGACTTCAACCTGAGGACCAGTCCTATCCTTTTCCATAACCATCTTGAAGCTAATAGAGTTATGGTCACTGGTCCCAAAGTGCTCCCCCACTGACACATCAACCACCTGCCCATCCTCATTTCCTAAGAGGAGGTCGAGTGTAGCCCCTTCTCTAGTAGGGCTATCCACATACTGCTTCAGAAAACTATCCTGGACACACTGGACAAATTCTTCCCCATCTGATCCCTTAGCACTAAGGCAGTCCCAGTCAATATTAGGGAAGTTAAAATCACCTACTATTACAACCCTATAATTCCTACACCTATCTGTGATTTCCCTACATATATGCTCCTCCACTTCCCACTGACTAATGGAGGGCCTATAGTATAATCCCATCAAAGTGACCACCCCTTTCTTATTTCTAAGTTCTACCCATATGACCTCGCTGGATGTTCCCCCTGGGATATCCTCTCTAAGTACTGCCGTGATGTCCTCCCTAATCAATAGTGCAACTCCCCCTCCTCTCTTAACCTCCACCTCTGTCATGCCGGAAGCATCGGTACCCCGGAACATTGAGCTGCCAGTCCTGCCCATCCCTCAACCACGCTTCCGTAATAGCTATAATATCACAATCCCATGTACTGATCCATGCTCTGAGTTCGTCTGCCTTACCTGTAAGGCTTCTTGCATTAAAGTAAATGTAGTTTAGCCTACCAGACCTTCCACGCTCCCTGTCCTGCCCCTGCTCGGCCTGCCTACTGGAATTGCTTGCTTTAACCTCTACATTTGCCTCAACTATCTCATCTGAGAGACTACTACTACTTTGGGTCCCACCCCACTGCAAGACTAGTTTAAACCCTCCCGAGTAGTACTAGCAAACCTCCCTGCAAGGATATTGGTCCCCCTCCAGTTTAGATGCAACCTGTCATTCTTCTACAGGTCACCTCTGCACCAGAAGAGATCCCAATGATCCAAGTAACTGAAGGGAGGGGGAGGGAATTGCAGAGCTTAGGATCCAGGCTGCGGAAGGCACGGCCGCCAGTGGTGGGGCGATAAAAGTGGGGGATGCAGAAGAGGCCAAAATTGGAGGAGAGCAGAGATTTCAGAGGGTTTTAGAGCTGGAGGTGGTGACAGAGATAGGAAGGGATGGGACCGTGAGAATTTGAACACAAGGATGAAAACTTTAAATTCAAGGTCAGCGAGCACAGGGGTGATGGGTGAATGTGGACTCATTACGATTCAAGCTCTGATGGCATAGATTACGGTGGTCATACATTTAATTGACAGTCCATGCTGAATAACCCAAACAAAGTCAGGGCAGTGATAGAGACGCTAAAATTGATATTAGTGCCTCTGAAGTGAGGGAGAGCAATTGACAACTTCCCACCCCTGACTCCTCCACCACAATCCCTGCAGGAAACCACAGGCGTGAGAATATCATGCAGAGGACATGATCAGCTTCAGCTGAGATGCCCGCCATTGTCAAGTCACCCATCAAGTGTGCAATCTCACACACGAAGGATGACCACTTGGGCCAAGTATTGGAAGAATGAGAATGCCTGGAAACCATATCTTTGCAACAGCCAACATCTTCAGGAGGAATTAGAAGGGCAAAGGAAATAATACTTCAAATCAGCTGAAATGAATTTTACTTTATTAACTTGCAAGAAATAATTGTAAATAATGTTTTAAAGGATTAAAGTAACTACATTGAGGAAGGTTTATGGTAGCACTCTTGCTTCTGAGTCAGAAGGTTGTGGGTTTAAGTCCCCCTCCAGGACTTGAGCACAAAACTCTAGGCTGACACTCTCTGCTGACGGAGCGCTACACGGTCAAAGATGCTGTCTTTCAATGTGACATTAAACTGAGGCCTGTCTACTCTCTCAGGTGGACGTAAAAAGATCCCATGGCATTATTTCGATGGATAGCAGGGGAGTTATCCCCAATGTCCTGGCCAATATTGATCCCTCAACCAGCATCATAAAAAGAGACTGTCTAGTCACGATCACATTACTATTTGTGGGAGCTTGCTGTGCAAATTGGCTGCCGTGTTTCCTACATTACAACAGTGACTGCACTTCAAAAAGTACTCCATTGGATGCAAAGCGTTTGAGATGTCCTGAAGCTATGAAAGGCGCTACAGAGATGCAAGTCTTTATTTTTAGGTAATAAATAGGTTGCAGATCAGCCATGATCTCATTGAACAGTGCAACAGGCTCAAGGAGCAAAATGGCCTACTCATATTCCTATGGTCCTATATTTATTTATAATAATTATTTCTCAAACAGAACTTTTTAAATCATTGATATTATAAATGAGTAGATGCAGCCTACAGAATAAAATCATAGAATGGTTACAGTACAGACATTCTGTGCCAGCTTCCTGCAAGAGCAACTCAGCTAGTCCCACACTCCCACCCTTTCCCTTCAGGTGCAAATCCAATTCCCTACTGGATGCCCCAATTGCATCCGTCTTCACCACACTCTCAGGTAGTGCATTCCAGGTCCTAACCACTTGCTGTGTAAAAATGTGACACAAGTTTCATGATTATACATTCCCTAAATTCCCCAATCAAAATATCCAATGTTTGCAAATCCAGCTATTCCTCTGCTTTCGGGTACCAGCTTTCCAAACACCTCTGTGTAAGTGGAGATTCCTGTCCTGTAGTTCACTTCATTCACCATGGTCAAGCAAAATCTCCTATTGGTCAGCAAGCTCATCAAGTGAGTAACTGAGAGATTCAGAGCAAAGAAAAGCTTCCAGGTCTGTGGTGATTTCGTTGATTTCACCAAAGGGAGGGACTCAGTGGCCCTCAGGCACGCTTTTTGACTGCGGGGGGGGGGGGGGGGGGGGGGGGGTGGAAATGGAGTGTTTCCATGCTAAAGGGTCAGTTTGGGTACGGCATCTGCTCACGTCCCCCGACTGTGCCCAGACCTCACACGGTCCCTGACTTTAGGTATTAGCCATGGCTCAGTGGGTGGCACTCTTCAATCAGAAACAACAACTTATATTTATATAGCACCTTTAATGTAATAAAATGCCCCAAGGTGCTTCACAGGAGCACTACAAAACAAAATAGGACACTGAGCCACATAAGGAGAAATTAAATCAGATGACCAAAAGCTTGGTCAAAGGTAGGTTTTAAGGAATGTCTTCAAGGAGGAAAGCAAGGTGGAGAGGCGAAGAGGTGTAGGGAGGGAATTCCAGAGCTTTGGGGCCTAGGCAACTGAAGGGCAGCTACTAATGGCAGAGTGATCAAAATCAGGTATGTTCAAAAGGCCAGAATTAGAGGAGCGTAGATAGCTCGGAGGGTTGCGGGGTTGGAGGAGATTACAGAGATAGGGAGGGGCGAGGCAATGATGGGATTTGAAAACAAGGATGAGAATTTTAAAATCAAAATGTTGCTTAACCAGGAACCAATGTAGGTCAGCGAGCACAGGGAAGATAGGAGAAGACACGGGCAGCAGAGTTTTGGATGACCTCAAGTTTACGGAGAGTAGAATGTGGGAGACCAGCCAGGAGTGTGTTGGAATAGTCAAGTCTAGAGGTAACAAAGGCATGAATGAGGATTTCAGCAGCAGATGAGGTGAGACGGGTGAAGTCAGGCGATATTACGGAGGTGGAAATAGACAGTCTTAGTGATGGCACAAATATGATATTGGAAGCTCATCTTGGGGTCAAAGGTGACACCTAGGTTGTGAACAGACTGGCTTAATCTCAGACTGTTGCCAGGAAGAGGGATAGAGTCAGTAGCTAGGGAATGGAGTTTAGAGCGGGGACTGAAAACAATGGCTTCAGTTTTCCCAATATTTAATTGGAGGAAATTGGTGCCCATTCAGAACTGGATATCGGGTTAGCAGTCTGATAATTTAATAACAGTGGAGTCGTCAAGAGAGCTGGATGGTGTCAACGTACATGTGAAAACTAACGCTGTGCTGTCAGATGATGTCACTGAGCAGCAGCACGTAGATGAGAAATAGGAGGGGGCCTAGGATAGATCCTTGGGGGACACCAGAGGTAACAGTGCAGGAGCAGGAAGAGAAGCCATTGCAAGTGATTCTCTAGCTACGATTAGATAGGTAAGAATGGAACTAGGTGAGAGCAGTCCCACCCAGCTGGACGACAGTGGAGAGGTGTTGGAGAAGGATGGTGTAGTCAACCGTGTCAAAGGCTGCAGACAGGGCGAGAAGGGTAAAGGGGGTGCAGAGCAGAACAGTCACACAGGAAGTGACTTCGATAAGAGCTGTTTCGGTACTGGGACAGAGGCGGAAAGTTGATTGAAAGTATGCAAACATGGAATTTGGGAAAGATGCAAATGGATTTGAGAGAATTTAAAAGTGAGTTCAAGTATCACTCCAGAGTCTTGAACACAAAACCTAGGCTGACACTCACAGTGCAGTGTAGAGGGTGTGCCACATTGTTGGAGGGGCCATCTTTTGAATGAGAGTTGAAAGGTCATCGACCTGAAATGTTAACTCTGTTTCTCTCTCCGCAGATTCTGCCAGACCTGCTGAGTAAATACAGCACTTTTTGCTTTGATTTCAGAATTCTGGTCAATATTTATCCCTCAACCAACATCACTAAAAAACTACAGATTATCAAATTTCTGTTTGCTGGAGCTTACAGTGTGTAAATTGGCTGCCATGCTTCCTACCTTTCAACAGTGACTACACTTCAAAAGCACTTCATTGTCTGTAAAGCACTTTGCATTGTGAAAGGTGCTTTAGAAATCCAAGTCTTCCTTTCTTCTCTGATAGCTCAATGGTACCAACATACATTAAATAAAGCCCAATTATGATAATGAGCTGCTTCAGTGTGGAACACTCCATGCATTGGAAACATTTGACTATAGTTTCAAATATGAAATATGTTATGGATGAGGAAACACTGATTGTTCTTGTACTGATTAACAGTTTTAATTTCCAGAATAAACTTATTATTCTCCCTAAGATATTCGCAGAATCATAGAATTGTTACAGCGCAGAAGGAGGCCATTCGGCCAATCATGTCCACACTGGCTCCCTGAAAGAGCAATTCCCTCAGTTCCATTCTCCTGCCTTCTCCCCGTAACCCTGCACATTCTTCCTTTTCATATAACTGTCTAATTCCCTTTTGAATGCTTCAATTGAATCTGCCTCCACCAAATTCTCAGGCAGCGCATTCCAGACCGTAACCACACGTTGCATGAAAAAGTTTTTCCTCATGTTACTTTTGCCTTTTTTTAAACCAAATACTTTAAATCTGTGCCCTCTCGTTCTTGATCCTTTCACGAGTGGGAACAGTTTCTCTCTATCTATTCTGTCCAGACCCCTCATGATTTTGAATAGCTCGATCAAATCACCTCTCAGCCTTCTCTTCTCCAAGGAAAACAGTCCCAACTTCTCCAATCTATCCACGTAACTGAAATTCCTCATCCCTGGAACGTTCTTGTGAATCTCTTGTGTACTCTCTCCAATGCCCTCACATCTTTCGTCAAGTACGGCGCCCAGAATTGGACGCAATACTCCAGCTGAGGCCAACTTGTGTCTTATACAAGTTCAACATAACTTTCTTGCTTTTGTACTCCATGCCTCTATTAATAAAACCCAGGATACTGTATGCTTTATTAACTGCCCTCTCAACCTGTCCTGCCACCTTTAATAACTTACGCACTTATACACCTACGTTCCTCTGCTCTGCACCCCCTTTAGAATTGTGCCCTTTATTCTATATTGTCTCTCCATATTCTTTCTACCAAAATGAATCCCTTCACATTTCTCTGCATTGAACTTCATCTGCCACCTGTCTATGTCATTTTGAAGTTTGACACCATCTTCCTCACAGTTCGCAATGCTTCCAAGTTTCGTATCATCTGCAAACTTTGAAATTGTGCCCTGTACACAGTCATTAATATATATCAGGAAAAGCAAGGATCCCAACACTGATCCCTGGAGAACTCCACTGCAAACCTTCCTCCAGCCCAAAAAAACATCCATTAACCACTACTCTTTGTTTCCTGTCACTCAGCCAATTTCGTATCCATGTTGCTGCCGTCCCTTTTATTTCATGAGCTATAACTTTGCTCACAAGTCTGTTGTGTGGCACTATATCAAATGCCTTTTGAAAGTCCGTGTACACCACATCAACAGCTTTGCCCTCATCAATCCTCTCTGTTACTTCCTCAAAAAACCCCAGCAAGTTAGTTAAACATGATTTTCCCTGAAGAAATCCATGCTGGCTTTCCTTAATTAACTTGCATTTGTCCACGTGACTATTGATTTTGTCCTGAATTATTTTTTCTAGAAGTTTCCCCACCACTGAAGTTAAACTGACTGGCCTGTAGTTGCTGGGCTTATCTTTACACCCTTTTTTGAACAAGGGTGTAACGTTTGCATTTCTCCAGTCCTCTGCCACCATCCCTGAGTCTAAGGAAGACTTAAAAATTATGGCCAGTGCCTCTGCAATTTCCACCCTCACTTCCTTTAATATATTTGGATGCATCTCATCTGGCCCTGGTGCTTTATCCACTTTAAGTTCAGACAGCCTATCTAATACTTCCTCTTTATCAATTTTAAATCCCTCTAGTGTCTGAATTACCTCCTCTATTAACATTACCAAGGAAGAAGATGCAACCCAGGCAAAGACAGATGCAAAGTATTCATTTAATACCTCAGCTCTGCCCTCTGTCTCCTTGTGTAAATCCCCTTTCTGGTCTCTAATCGGCCCCACTCCTCCGTTTACCACCCTTTTACTATTTGTATGCCGATAGAAAACTTCGGGATTTCTTTTAATGCTAGCTGACTGTCTCTTCTCATGCTCTCTCTTTGCTTTTCCCCTCTGGACCTTCTATATTCAGCCTGGTTCTCAATAGTATTTTCTTCCTGGCATCTGTCATAAGCACACTTTTTCTTCTTGATCTTAATCTCTACCTCTTTTGTCATCCAGGGAGCTCTGGATTTGTTTGCTCTATCTTTCCCCTTCGAGGGAACATACCTTGACTGTGCCCGGACTATCTCTTCTTTGAAGGTAGCCCACTGTTCATCTACCAGTTTTCCTGGCAGCTGTTGACTCCAATTTATTCGGCCCAGCTCCATTCTTACCCCCTTGAAGTTGGTTTTCCCCCAGTTAATTATTCTTACCCTGGATTGCTCTTTGTCCGTTTCCATAGTCAGCCTAAACCTTATGATATTCCCGTCAAAGAATAATAAAGGAATAAAAGAGAGAGAAGAGTAATTACAGCAATGTGTTACTCCCATTCGGGGGCCATCTAGTGTTCAGTTAATACTAGGCAAGTACCATGAATAATCATGCAACAAAACTTATGACATTTTATTGAGGTCACTCACTGGACATTTATCACTCCATTAGTTATCGACTTTATTCTCCGATTTTAACCCAAAACATGCATTAAATGAAGAAAGTCAAATTTCAAATGTCCCCCCTGCCTGTTCACTTAAAAAGAACTAATCTTTAAATGGGGGGTGGGGGGGGGGGGGGGTTAAAAAAAAGAGAAATATTGGTTAGTTCAAGGATAAATTTTGGCTTAAACACCAGGCAGTGTGCTCTCCCTTTCAAATCATACTTTAGGAACCTTTATATTCACCTGAACAAGCAGATGGGGCTTCAGTTTAAAACTCATCCAAAAGACAGCATCTCCAGCATGCCCTTGGTAACGTCAGCCTAGATTTTATAATCAAGTCTCTGAAATGGGGTTTGAACCCACAGCTTTCAGAATTAGAAGCAAGCCTCTGAGCCATGGCTAATGTTGCCTTTACAAATAAAGAGTAAGCAACTCCTAAATAAGATTTGCCTAAAAACTGTTACATCTCTAAATTCTTCCCGTTCTGATCAAAGGTAATTTGACCTGAAAGGTTAACAGTTTCTGTCTCCACAGATGCTGCCTGACCTGCTGAGTGTTTCCAGAATTTTCTGTTATTATTTATGGAATCATAAAACAGTAGAGCACAGAAGGAGGCCATTCAAGCCTGTTGCCGACTTTTTTGAAGAACATCCAGGTAGTCATTTTTAAGGAGTTTCTGCCTGAAACTTGTAACTTGTGTTCCAAGATACTGAAAATGTACAGGAGCTACGATGAGAGAGCATGGTGTTAAATGGAGAAGAATGGCCCACAGAACCATGCTATAGTCCAACCAGTTCTGTGACTGCAAGAGGCAAAATTTTAATCTTTTTTGAATGTGCACAGGATCATTTGATTAAATTGCTGATGAGTTACCACAGATTGCCTGTTCCCTACACTATACAATCAATAGTTTATTCCCACATACGGAGTGCTACCATTAACCAATAATCCATCGTTAAGTCTTTGTAATATTGCAATAATGGCATCATTAGTAATTAATTACTAATGACTTAAGAAGAAAGATTTGCATTCATATAGCACCTTTCACAACCTCAGGACATTCCAAGGTGCTTTACAGCCAACAAAATACAATGGTCACTGTTGTAATGCAGCAGCCAATTTATGTACAGCAAGATCCCATAAACAGCAATCTGATAATGGCCAGATAATTTCAGCGATGTTGGTTGAGGGATAAATATTAGCCAGGACGCCAAGAAGCATAAACCTGCTCTTTGAATGTTGCCTTGGAATCTTTTTATTTGCGCCTGTGCTGTGACTTCAGTTGAACGTCTTATCTGAAAGATGGGACCTCCAACAGAGCAGCGTCCCTCAAGTTACTGCACTAGATTGATGACCTAGATTATGTGCTCTGGTTAGGGACTTCAACCCCTGACTTTCTGACTCGGGGGAGAGAGTGTTTTCCACTGAGCCACAACTGATATATAGATATTAGTTATTATACATCAGCTCTGCTGGACAAACCAAAATTGATAGAAATGACTGAGACAGAAGTTCCTCTTCAGTACTTCAGCATAAGCACTTATCACAAATTCAGGTACTATTGTTCACAATTAATTTCAATGGACCAAAAATCATGGGCAGCTAAATCCAACTATGCAACAAGTGCTTGTGCCCCACCAAGCTTTTATACCTGAGTACTGACAGTAAAAGCTTGATACAACATAGCAAAATAGATAGATGGAATGTAAAAACACTGCTGCATACAATATAGGAACACCTGTTAACAACACTCCTACATATAATATAGCAAAACTCAACATCCAAAATTCAATAGTAATGGGGACTGATAGTAAGCAGGATCGAGAGTCCACATAGTATGTTGCCTTCCTGCTGCCAGGATGAGAGACATCCCGAAGCAACTTGAAAGCATATTTGAGAGATAGGGGGAGGATCCCGTATTTGTGATCCATGTTGGGGCAAACAACATAGGGAAGAGTAGGCAAGAGGTTCTGATTGGAAAGAACCAGGAACTTGGTGCTAAATTAAGGAACAGGACTTCAAGGGTTATAACCTCCAGATTATTACCCGAGCCATGTGCAAATTGGCACAGGGATTAGCAGATTAGAGGGGTGAATATGTGGCTGAAGGACATTAGACAGATGCACAGCTTTGGGTTTGTGGCCGAAACAAGCATTCTGTATATATTCGCACAGAGTATAAAGAACAAATAAAGAACAAATTTAGCTGCCCATGATTTT